>NC_081555.1:27295765-27423265 GCF_963082655.1 Stomoxys calcitrans | reverse complement strand
AGTATTGATAGGAAAAATATCAATCGATATTCAGACAACATATAAAATATCGATAGTCACATCGTTATTTTACCAGCTCTAGTTTTATGCCCTCTTATGTAGTTTTGGTTATAAATCGGACTCTGTGGTTTTTCAAAAAGGAGAGGGTGAAGGCCATTGCCTATACAAATCCAGTCCTAGTTCTTTAGAGTACTCCCCAAAGCCCACCTGATCGTCTAGTTGGGAACCTTCCGTATAGAAGTCTATGTAACTTCTATTACGAGGTATATTGTAGTTCCATTGGGTTCTATCAGGAATAGTGGTACAGTACCTTTTATCAAAAAGCGACTCCGTGTCTAATCCACACTGCCTGGGATATCGGGCATTGTATCAAGAACTTAGGCACCGCATGGCATTGCATATGCGGATCCAGTCCTAGTTCTTTAGAGTACTCCCCAAAGCCCACCTGATCGTCTAGTTCGGAACCTACCGTACAAAAGTCTATATAACTTCTATTAGGAGGGATATTGTAGTTCCATTGGGTTCTATCACGAATAGTGGATATCCCAGGCAGTGTGGATTACTGCCTGGTATTGGGCATAGTATCAAGGACTTGGGCACCGCATGACCAAAGAGAAAGATCCCTTAGCCTCAAAGAGGTGGTCGCAACACTTTATCTAACCATGATGTCCCGAGGCATTAGATGTAGCATTAAATTCAGTGCATCAGATGATGTCGTCCTCCGTGCGACTGTGATGTACAAACAAGCCATCCTTTGGATCCGGTTGAGTATTGAAGAGTAGGTGGACTTTTGAGGCGCCGTCCACCAGACCGCAACACCATATAGCATTATAGGTCTGACAACTGCAGTATATATCCATTGCATGACTAGCGGTCCAAACCCCCAAATTTTGCCAATGGCTCTTTTGCATGTGTATAGAACAAGAGTTGCCTTTCCAAAATGTTGGATTTGAATTTCAATTTGCTGTCCAGCAAAACACCCAGGTATTTTGCGCTTTCTGTAAATGAAACAGTCTCTCCTCCCAAGGAGACAGGTGCCACTGTAGGTACCTTGTATCTCCCCCTGAAAATAACTACTCCTGTCTTAGACGGATTTATACCTAGACCACTTTCTGTAGCCCACTTCTCCGTCTCTTGTAGAGCTTCGTGAAGTATATCTCTAAGAGTGCTGGGAAACTTTCCCTTACCGCAATTCCCACGTCATCAGCATACACGACCACATTTACACTTTTTTCTACCAGAGACAATAATATATTGTTAATTACTTTATCCCAAAGTAGAGGAGTACTGTCACCTCCTTGCGGCGCTCTCTCAATAGAAACAGGTGCCAAATAATGGTTGCCCAAAAAGTAATTGCGGATTTTTTAAAAGAAAGTAAATGCATTTTTAATAAAACTTAGAATGAAATTTAATCAAATATACTTTTTTTACACTTTTTTCTAAAGCAAGCTAAAAGTAACAGCTGATAACTGACAGAAGAAAGAATGCAGTTACAGAGACACAAGCTGTGAAAAAATTTGTCAACGCCGACTATATGAAAAAACCGCAATTACTTTTTGGGCAACCCAATAATAACAATCATGACATTATTGAGGCCACCGTAGCGCAGAGGTTGGCATGTCCGCCTATGACGCAAAACGCATGGGTTCGAATCCTGGCGAGACCATCAGAAAAAAAAATTATCAGCGGTGGCAATATTTGTGAGGTACTGTGCCATATAAAACTTCTCTCCAAAGAGGTGTCGCACTGCGGCACGCCGTTCGGACTCGGCTATAAAAAGGAGGCCCCTTATCATTGAGCTTAAACTTGAATCGGACTGCACTCATTGATATGTGAGAAGTTTGTCCCTGTTCCTTAGTGGAATGTTCATGGGCAAAATTTGCATTGATATTATAATAGTCAAAAGAATAGTAGGTTTGATAGGGCACAGGAATCAAGAAATGAAAACAAAATAATTCTAAACTGTTTTAAGTTTTAAAAAATCTTATTTTAAATGTTTGCCAATTTTGATGTATTGGGTTGCCCAAAAAGTAATTGCGGATTTTTTAAAAGAAAGTAAATGCATTTTTAATAAAACTTAGAATGAAATTTAATCAAATATACTTTTTTACCCTTTTTTCTAAAGCAAGCTAAAAGTAACAGCTGATAACTGACAGAAGAAAGAATGCAATTACAGAGTCACAAGCTGTGAAAAAATTTGTCAACGCCGACTATATGAAAAATTCGCAATTACTTTTGGGCAACCCAATATTATTTATAGATAAAAATTTTTTAGCAGAACTTTTTCTCAATTTTGTCCAAACTTATTGCCACAGCACTTGTTCGAAGAATATTCAATTATAAATACAATTTTTTTTTCACAAAACAGTGGAGCCTGGTGATGGCTATGTTGTGCTTTATGTAACTTTAAAATGCTTTCATTTATATAGGGTTTTTGTATCAAAGTGTACTTCAATTATTTCAACATCACTCATATTCATATAACGTTTGTGTCTTAAGTCTTTTGTTTTACATTCAAAGATGGTCATTCTAACACAAATTGTTTATTTTTTTATCAAGAGTTTTACTGTTACGATTATTTCTTCATTTTTCTTTCTATCTTAACCACATACCACTAAACATATTAACATTCTATTGAACATTTTAATCCTTAAGGAATTTATTTTAGTTTTCTCTTTAATTATTTTTTTTTTTATTTTTCTTTTTCAACTAACTCGCTTTTAAGCCTTGGTTCTTAACACTATAACAACAAACGGTATTCTAAAAGCGTTGCGCCACAACTTTCGGCTTTTATACATCGTTGCATCAATGCAGGCACGCACACTCATCTTAAATCCCCCCCCAAAAATTTTCAATTTGTCAGAACCCTTCAAAAATGCATAGCCAGAAAATTAATTTAGCGTTAAACACAAATAAACACAGATAGTAAGATGGTGTAAACTCAAACATAACAACAACAACAACAGCAGTAACAGTAAACAAAAAACAAAGTCCAATGAAAAGAAAAATCTAAGAAAGTAAAGATCAATGAATACCAGCCATCCAAGCAAAAGAAAAAAATGCTAAGGGGAAGCCCAAAGCAAGCAAGTAAAAGAAAAACGATGAACCATAAAAATATGCAGCGGATGCTAAGAATTATGGAATGTGCTCATGCGTGCATAGAAGAAAGGCATGGCCGTTCGCAGCGACACGCACTGTCTAATGCAATGGGATGACTATATGACGCATGCCATAATGAATCAAAAAAGGGAAACATCTTATAAAACTAAAAAAAAAAAAAACAAAAAATAAATCTCAGCATCTTTAGCAGATGTGTGCTAAGCGTATGGGAAGAAATTTATGGCAAAAGGGTGTTCATGTATTAGGTAAGGTGTGATATAAGCCCGTTGCGAGGTGAGGTATTTTCTCTCATTTCCACTAAAAGCACAAATAATGCAGAAAATCTAATCAAACGCAGTGAAGCATATTTTGCTGAATTTGCTTTCCTAAAAACAGGGAATTTTTAATCTAAATTTTGGTATATCTATTAGTCGTTAGGAGGACACCGTAGCGCAGAGGTTAGCATGTCCGCCTATGACGCTGAATGCCTAGAAAAAAATTTCAGCCGTGGTTTTCCCCTCCTAATACTGGCAACATTTGTGTGGTACTATGCCATGTAAAACTTCTCTCCAAAGAGGTGTCGCACTGTGGCACGCCGTTCGGACTCGGCTATAAAAAGGAGGCCCCTTATCATTGAGCCTTAAAACTTGCATCGGACTGCACTCATTGATATGTGAGAAGTTTGCCCCTGTTCCTTAGTGGGCAAAAATTTGTATTTGTAATTAGTCGCCTTTAAACCTTACATTTATACCAGATTGAAAATCAATTTTTTTAAATATTTTTTCATCACTCCAATTGCTTTAATACAACCATTTGAATTATTCATTCATCAAGAGTGGGATGTTATTTTCTAACGCATAGTAACATTCATTTTCTTCTCTCCCAGAAAAGTCATAAAATAATTTAGAGGCCTATCATAATTTGTAAAACACCAACAAAATAAATCCAAAAAAAAAATTATGCATTTCCGATATGAATGACCCAATAATCTACCACAAAAAATATTAAGTCTTAATTAAAACTCTTCCTCTAAAAAAAAAAATAATAATAACTCCCTTTCCTACTGCATTTATGGTCCAGCAACAAAATCTATATAAAAGTTCAAAACGAAAGACTTAAGAAACATGGACGGTCTTACACAAATGTGAACTGCAATAAGAGATATTGATTTTAACCTTATGTTTGTGAGTGTGTGTAATGACTACAAATCGAGAGTTATAAAATTACTATCTAGGAGAAAGTAGTTTGCTACCATTAGATTTAGAGAATCGATAAAAAATCAAGTAAAAACGCTTTAAGTTGGTTAACCACCACCATGGATACATTAATTATCCCATTTAATTATAACTCTACTTTACCCATATTGGTCCACCTGGACATATTTTTGAGTTCTTTTTGTCGAGTTCTTTTCCCGGCATCTCTTCTTAGGCAAAAAAGGATATAAGAAAAGATTTGCTCTGCTATTAGAGCGATTTCAATATATGGTCCGGTTTGGACCACAATTAAATTATATGTTGGAGCCAATTCGAATAAGAATTGCGCCCTTTGGGGGCTCAAGAAGTAAAATAGAGAGATCGAGTTATATGGGAGCTGTATCGGGCTATAGACCGATTCAGACCATAATAAACACGTATGTTGATGGTCTGGAGTGGATCCGTCGTAAAAAATTTCAGGCAAATCGGATAATAATTGCGACCTCTAGAGGCTCAAGAAGTCAAGATCCCAGATCGGTTTATATGGCAGCTATATCAGGTTATGAACCGATTTTAATCATACTTGGCACAGTTGTTGGATATCATAACAAAACACGTCGTGCAAAATTTCATTCCAATCGGATAAGAATTGCGCACTCTAGAGGCCCAAGAAGTCAAAACCCAAGATCGGTTTATATGGCAGCTATATCAGGTTATGAACCGATTTTAATCATACTTGGCACAGTTGTTGTATTTTATAACAAAACATGTCGTGCAAAATTTCATTCCAATCGGATAAGAATTGCGCACTCTAGAGGCCCAAGAAGTCAAGACCCAAGATCGGTTTATATGGCAGCTATATCAGGTAATGAACCGATTTCAACCATACTTGGTACAGTTGTTGGATATCATAACAAAATACTACGTGCAAAAATTCATTCCAATCGGATAAGAATTGCGCCCTCTAGAGGCTCCAGAAGTCAAGACACAAGATCGGTTTATATGGCAGCTATATCAGGTTATAGACCGATTTTAATCATACTTGGCACAGTTGTTGGATATCATAACAAAACACGTCGTGCAAAATTTCATTCCAATCGGATAAGAATTGCGCACTCTAGAGGCCCAAGAAGTCAAGACCCAAGATCGGTTTATATGGCAGCTATATCAGGTTATGGACCGATTTGAGCCATACTTCGCACAGTTGTTGGATATCATAACAAAACACGTCGTGCAAAATCTCATTCCAATCGGATAAGAATTGCGCACTCTAGAGGCTCAAGAAGTCAAGACCCAAGATCGGTTTATATGGCAGCGATATCAAAACATGGACCGATATAGCCAATTTACAATACCAACTGACCCACACTAATAAGAAGTATTTGTGCAAAATTTCAAGCGGCTAGCTTTACTCAACAGACAGACGGACGGACGGACAGACAGACGGACAGACGGACGGACATGGCTAGATCGACATAAATTGTCGCGACGATCAAGAATATATATACTTTATGGGGTCTCAGACGAATATTTCGAGTAGTTACAAACAGAATGACGAAATTAGTATACCCCCCATCCTATGGTGGAGGGTATAATGAAGTCCCATGTGGATCATAATTGGTTCCAATGTTCACTGTTCCAATTTTCACCCAAACCGGGTGCTAAAGGCGATTTGTATGTGCTTAAGACCTTAAATCCGCTGATCGGTCTATATGGCAGCTATAACTAAATAAGTTCTGCTGTTGACTATATATGTCGGGTTGCCTAATCCAACTCATTGTTTAAAATTGTATTTAAAAATGTTATAGTAAATACACTTTCTACGCGCTTAAAACCCTAAGTCGGCAGATTGGTCATATGGCAGCTATATATAAGTGTGACCTAATGTGGACCACACTCGGTTCGGATCTCGGGTGGCCCAATCCTATTCACTGTTCGAAATTTCAGAGAAATCGGGTTATAAATACCGCTTTTAGTAGCTTAAGAGCTTTAATTTGTAGATTGGTCTATATGACAGCTGCATCCAAATAAGGTCCGTTCTCGATCATACTCCATTTAGATATCGGGTGTCCTATTGCAACTCACTATTCTGAATTTCCGTCAAATCGGATAATCAATGCACCTTTAATGTGCCTAGGAACCTTAATCGTTGGATTGGTCTATATGACACCTATATCTAAATGTAGTCTGATGTGGGCCATATTCGGTTCTGATATCGAGTGGCCTTGGCCAACTCACTGTTCTAAATCGAGTAATAAATCTAGATTCAATCACTGAATCCGCATATCGGTCTAGATGTCTTTTTCCACTAGAGCCTTCAATCTAGAACCCGGTAGTAAGCTTAGAATGGACTCCAAAGTCCCAACAGCTGGGGTGGCGGTATCAGGCTGCAGGCTTAAGTCACTCAATCCACAAATCGGTCTATATGTCTATTTCCAATGAAGCGTTCGATCTAGAGCCCGGTAGTAAGCTTAGAATGGACTGCAAAGTCCCAAAAGCTGGGGTGTATAGAATGTTGTCTGCTACTGAATGGGCTCCAAAGTCACAACAGCTGGGGTGGCGGTTTCAGGCTGTATTTAGTGCGGCTTAAGTCTTACAATCCACAGATCGGTCTATATGTCTATTTCCAATGAAGCGTTCGATCTAGAGCCCGGTAGTAAGCTTAGAATGGACTCCAAAATCCCAACAGCTGGGGTGGCAGTATCAGGCCGTAGTAGAATGTTGTCTGCTACTGAAGCCTCGACTATACGAGTGGCTGTAACGGTCTTCACTAGCTGACAGCGACTGATCTGCAGAGGATGTTGACGAAAGGTTCGAGTCTAGAGGATAAAGTGGGCTATTCCTCTTGAAGAAGTGGAAAATGTAAAAGTCCTACTCTCAAATTAATTGATAGGTTTGGTGCGAAACGGCACAGCAGTCAAGCAAAGACTGCGATCACCTGGAATCCCTGGCATCCCATTCCCAAAATAACTAAGGCGAAGTATTGTAATAGGGATCTAAAAACTTTTGCTGATGCCGCTAAGGATAGCTTGGTGATGGTGGTTGTCGACAAGAGAGAAGAAGTGGGCTGCATAGCTGACAACAGTAGAGTACGATAGGCAATGGACTGTCGTCTGTATACTCCGACGTCCTAGAGGAATCGTTTGGACATCCACTGGATACTTACACTGCTGGCTGGTTTTGCATCGCATTCTAACTTTCAAGGATCAACGTTCAAATGACGTGCACTGAATGAAGTAAAGAAGAAATATATTCCTTCAAATCCCGGAGGAAGATAGTTCTTCATACCCTGAATACATACTTTGGAGACTAAAGGACTGTAATCTCAATCTTTCAACCACCGACTACAAGATTGGAAGATTGAATGAGACTAATGGCGACCGGATACATGCAGTATTCGTACTAAACTCCGGCTGCCTGAAGGAATTGTATCGTGTGGATTCAAGAGCTTTCGCTTCACCTTCAGGTGCATAGAAGCTGTGATCTTGGGGAATCAAGACACAACTCAGCAGTTATTGATGATTACTTATCTGAGGAACTATCAACCATATATACCAGGTATATTCTGCGTTTGTCAGACCTATAATCCTATATGGTGCTGTGGTCTGGTGGACAGCGCTTCGAAGTCCACTACTGTTCAATACTCAACCGGATCCAAAGGATAGTTTGTTTGTGCATCACAGACGCACTGAGGACGATACCATCTGATGCACTGAATTTAATGCTACATCTTATGCCACTGGACATTGTGGCTAGCTGCGCCCACTCCCGTGAGAAAAAAGGAGCTTTCTCTTTGTCTTATCCTTGATACAATGTCCGATGTTCCAGGTAGTGTGGATTACACCCAATCTGTGCCGCTGATAGAACCGATTGGAACTACGATATCCCTGCTAATACTAGCTATTGGGTTGCCCAAAAAGTAATTGCGGATTTTTCATATAGTCGGCGTTGATAATTTTTTTTTTAATTGCATTCTTTCTTCTGTCAGTTATCAGCTGTAACTTTTAGCTTGCTTAAGAAAAAAGTGTAAAAAAAGTATATTTGATTAAAGTTCATTCTAAGTTTTATTAAAAATGCATTTTCATTCTTTTAAAAAATCCGCAATTACTTTTTGGGCAACCCAATACATGGACTTCTATACAATTGGTTCCAAATTAGACGACTAGATGGACTTTGGGGTGAACTCTAAAGATCTATAACTGGTCATATCGAAAAGTTACCCGACCAATGCAATGTGTATTAAGCGGAGATCCTTGCAATAAAGGAAGTGGTGGAATGGCTATCATAACGACGATTGGCATAAAAATCTTCTCAGACAGTTAGGAAGCCATTAAATCAATGGATAATACAAAAAACGTCGTCGACTGTCGCAAATCTCTCAACTGAACAGTGTTCTGTTCTTGGTGCCGGGCCACAGAGATATCCCAGGGAATTGTAAAGCGGACGAGCTTGCAAGACTAGGAACTACCCTACACATTCCAGGGATACTGGAATCTGTGGGTATGCCTCTAGCGAGATATAAGCTAAGTTTTCAGGACCAGGCCCGAAGGATAGCGTTCCGGTTCAAATATAAATGTATTTTTCAGCGGTGGTTATCCCCTCGCCAAATGGTGGCAACATTTGTGAGTATTTCAGCCATGTACAACTTCTCAACAAAGAGGTGTCACTTTTCAGTGACACGCCGTTCGGACTTGGCATTAAACAGGAGGTCCCTCGGGGAGCACTCTATTGACATTGTGAGAAGTTTGTTTGCCTCTAATTTGTTCCATAATGGCATGTTTGGGAAACACTAAACCACCACATTATGTGTCCTGGATGACCATTGAAACCCAGCAAAAAAAGGATTTTGAAAATCAGACCACAAATGAAGATTTGGCTGCCCTAACTATTTTTCGAAATGCCAAGGTGACCAACTTTAGGAGCCTGCCAAGGAGCGCCAGGACTATCTAGCACACGGTCTCGCTTACACCTTAGATCAAACCTTTCCTAATTTCAAGAAGATATCTCAACCAGTTCTTTTTTTTAATTTTCTCTTACTGTGCAACGTCTCGCTATCTTCCTCACTTGCCATACACACTCTGTCACTTTTCGCTCCTATTCTGCATAAGTGCGCCCGTATTCCTATGTGACCCCTAATGACTCAATAATGGCCGAATCTTCCAACGACCCGGATCCCCCAGTGGATTTTCTTCCTCCTTCCTAAACTCGGACTGCCCGAAGGACTTTACAAACACCAAATTTAATGATGGCAGTCCTTGTCTTCGTCTGCCCTTTTGTTCCACCTCACTCCCCTATGGCTCGGAACCCAAACGATGCGGACTGCCTCAAGGGTTTTGCATACACCAAGTTTAATGATGGCAGTCTTTGTCTGTCCTTTTATTTCACCTTACTCCACCCGCCCGGCACTGGATAGCTGTGAGCACCACACAGGCTGAAACATTGAGGTCCAATCTGTGTGATGTTCATTGCTGTCACGAGAAGCTTAGCTGCGAACTACAGAGCGCGTCCACAGTTTGTTCATAGTGCAATGCTCCATACGGAGTAGATGCAACGGCAGTCGCGGAGAGTCTTAGTGAGAGGCCTGACGGCACCGGCTCTTGCACAAATACTGAGTGCCTATGATGCTCCCTATGATAAGGCGAGTTATTGGAGCCTTTAAATAACCAATGGTCACCATATTCCCGAGGCGATCGGTCGTATAGACCGGAACGAGCTTGCTCTACTACAGGAGCTTGAATGTGGCGATAACAACAACAACCACCTTACTCCACTATGGCCCCGCACCCAAACGATTCGGATCGTTACATCCTCAGAAAAGTCCTTAAAAACCGTCCTGCTTTATATAGACCTGATGATCACCTGAGGGTCCTTCTTCATTGCTGATTCAGATCCCTACCCCTTATAGTTTTGGCCTCTTAGGCGGACAAGCTTTCCCCTGCGCCACGCTGTCCTGCCAATAGAATAGAGGCTTTAAATGCAGAAAAGTTTTTTTTACTAACTTTACAGGATTTTCCCTGTTCGGCATAAATAATGGAATGGCCATCCTCTGGAACCTTATACTAACGAAAATAAAACTGGTCAGCTGCTATTATTGTTAGAAATAATCCCAGTAAACTGCTTTTTATTAAATTTTCTGCTAAGAATGCCATTGCTTTCTCTCAACCCATAATAAATCTGTTCTGGTTTAGTTCACACCTAAGCTTTCATTGTCATATAAACAAGTTCGTTGCTTAAGTCTTTTGTTTTTCGTAAAAGAAGGAACATTCAGTAAAGTTGGGTGTCAAAAGGTTGCATACCATTATTTTGGAATGGCCATATAGAAAAATTTCATTCAGCCATTAAAACCATGATACTGAGTTCTAGAGCATTATACACCATCTATTACACTAAAGTGTAGTAACTCAAAATAAAAATAAATCGGCAATTACCAAATACAGTTTCTTAGCCTTCGTGGAATGCTAACGAAGTAACAAAGTTTATCATATTTTTCCGCCGTAGAATCTATACTGTGACATAATTATTGCTCCTTTCCAAAGCAGGGGCTTTTTCTATTCATTTTTTCCAAAAAAGAAAAAGATTTTTTTAATTTTGAGTTATTACATTTTTAAATTTTAGGTAGCAAATTTTGTATGATGGTCACAAAAAACTCTTTTTAAATGAAAGTGTTTCGCATTACTAAGCTTACAACTTCCGAAAAAACAAGTTGCAATGAAAGTAATGACATTTTGGCATTGCTAAGAATTGTAGAACCTTTATAAATATAAGGTTGTGGAGAAAACTCACTTTTATTCATACTAAGTTAAGTGAAGTGTAAAGAGCACATTGAGGTGGAAACTAAAAACAAACCCAAAATGAATACTCCCAAAAGTATATTCCTGGGTGTCTCTTTGGTGTTGTCATTAAGTGTACAAGTGTCCAAAGCCATTTTAAATACCAAACCCAATCTGAATAGTGGCTCGCAATATCAAACTTTACAAACGGGAACATTTTATTTAAATCACAATCGACCCTTGTGGATACTGCAGGATGAGAATATGCAGACACCCTTTTCAAGAAAAGCTCCGCTATTTAAGCCCTTAAAGGAAAAGGTGAAGGGCAAAGAGAACTATGACCATATCAAACCCATCTATGTGCGTAATAGGCAAAATGCCCGCCTACCGGCCAATGGAAAGTTCAGAAACTTTAGAACCAAGGCACAAAAACGAATAACTTTCTATAACACCAGAAATCATCTAAAGTTGCCGGATAACTATATACCTCTTCGAGATAATGAGGGAAGATGGAACTCTTATCTTCAACACTCAACAATACAACTGCCCAAATTCGATGGAGTACCGGGAGAGGAAAGTTATGAAAAGTCCACTCCTTTGTTTGTGTATACAGGACAAAAAGGGCGCATGCTTTTTAACACCATGATGAGTGGTTATCAATATCCCATGCGAGAACCCATACCAGGACAAACTTTATATCCTCCCAGAACTTTGATGTTTACGAATATACCGGAAATAAAACCCAAATTGCAGCAGGATTCCGAGGAGTTCCAACCCATAGTTGCAGAAAATCACAATTCACCTCAAACATTTAATGTGACCATGATACCATTTTATGCCTATGAAGCCATTGATCCCAGATTTCTTAATACCCCAATAAGACCTACAATACCTATGACAGCTGAGTCTACACCTAAACCAAAACGTTTAAAAAAATCCAAAAAATACAAAGCCTATTTTGCTCCTGAGGATATTTTGGCTCAACCTTATAGACATACCACCACAACCTCAGTGCCTTTGACTTTGGAGAAACCTTTGGATAATCACAAGCCACTAAATGAGTTGGAGCCCAGCACTTCATCTACGCCTCACAAGAAACTAGAGGTCACTTACAATGATGGAGAGGAGAAATTTCACATAACCTATGAGGATGATGTTAACAGCGCAGTTAATTTGGAAAGGCCCCCCGATTTTAGCACCTCGGCTTCGGATCTTCATTCTACGGCTGTAGCACAATCAGATCCCTGGCCTTATGGAAATTATGAATTTTCCCAGGATTTTCATACACAACCTTTGTATAATCGTAGAATAACAAAAGATGGTGATAAGGAACTAGAGATACAACGTAACTCCACAGAAGATGGAATCTACAAGCAAGAAAATGAATCAGCAGCTCCAAAAGAGGATGCAGGGAGTGATTCGAATAAAAACAAAGAGAATACATGGTTTATATTGAATTCAAGGTAAATAAATAATTGAATAATTGTTGATATTTGAATATTGCGAACGAAAGATTATGATGTCTGTCCATTTGTCCGTCTGTCATTGAAATGACACTACAGATGCAAAATTTGCCCTCGCGAATTCCATTAAGGAACAGGGAGCAAACTTCTCACATATCAAGGAATAATGTCCAATTCAAGATTTAAACTCAAAGGCAATCAAAGGCAATAACGCAGGGCGACGCAGGGAGAAATTTTACCTCACAAATCTCACCAGCATCAGGAGGGGATCGATGAACATTTATCTAATATTCTAGCCAAAATTCGAATTCAGGCGTTTCTTTTAAAATCCATACGCCTGTTAAGTTCTTCCATGAACCAGATTCCTGCTGACGATATGATCATAACTGAGTTTGGGATGGGACTTCTTATCTAATCCTTGTACCATTATCAGGTGAATCTGATAAGCCCCCTGATAAGCAATAAATTTTAAAGCTGGGTGTTTTATAGCACTATAGTAAGAGACAGGGTATCGCAGGGTAAACCGCAGGACATTTTTTTATCACAACTCCTGGGGAAGACTATTGTAAACATTGTAGTGAGCATCCTCGCTGAGCTGGGATTCTATCTCGTCTGTTATGCAGACATTGGTGTCCAAACATCCCCTGTAGAAAGCCGGAGAGGATCTTAGCAATTACATATGGGAAGGCCAACCCCAAGGAATACTGAAATGTTGTAGATCTAACCAGCACCCAGGGTTCTTAAGATCGATATCAATGTCAACGATAATATTAACAAGTAAAAAGGCGTTAAGTTTGGCCGGGCCAAACTTTGGATACCAACCATCTCGGGTATATATGTATAATATATGCCTCCATAGCAGCTATATCGAAAGATGGTCAGATTTGGACCAAATTCGGCAAGGATATTGAGTCTTTGTTCAATTTTGTAGAACAAAGTATTGGCCTTTTTGTATATATATCCAAATAATGACCGATCAGAACCATATACGACTCGAATGTCGAAAAGCCTAGCATAAGTCACTGTGTCAAATTTCAACGAAATCGGATTATAAATGCCCCTTTTATGGGGCCAAGACTTTAAATCGAGAGATCGGTATATATGGCAGCTATATCCAAAGCTGAACCGATCTGAGTTAAATTGAAAGGGGGTGTCAAAGGGCCTGACACAACTCATTGTCCCAAATTTCGGCGAAATCGGACAATTAATGTGTCTTTTATGGGCCCAAAACCTTAAATCGAGAGATCGGTCTATATGGCAGCTATATCCAAATCCGAACCGATCTGGGCCTAATTGAAGAATGATGTCAAAGGGTATAACACACCTCACTGTCCCAAATTTCGGCAAAATTTTACAACAAATGTGCCCTTTATAGGCCATAGATATAAAATCGAGAGATCGGTCTATATGGCAGCTATTTCCAAATCTAGCGATCTGAGGCAAATTACAAAAATATGTCTCGAGGGATAACACAACTCATTGTCCCAAATTTCGGCGACATCGGACAATAAATGCGCCTTTTATGGGCCCAAAACCTTGAATCGAGAAATCGGTCTATATGGCAGCTATATCCAAATCTGAACCGATCAAGGTCAGATTGTAGAAAGATGTCGAAGGACCTAAGACAACTCACTATCTCAAATTTCTGCAAAATCGGATAATAAATGTGGCTTTTATGGGCCTAAGACCCTGAATCGGAGGATCGGTCTATATGGCAGCTATCTCCAAATCTGAATCGATCAGAGCCAAATTGACGGATAAAGTCGAGGGGCCTAACACAACTCACTGTCCCTAATTTCAGCAAAATCGGACAATAAATGTGGCTTTTATGGGCTTAAGACTCTAAATCGGTGGATCAGTCTATATAGGGGCTATATCAAGATATAGTCCGATATAGCCCATCTTCGAACTTAACCAGCTTATGGACAAAAAAAATATCTGTGCAAAGTTTCAGCTCAATATCTCTTCTTTTAAAGACTGTAGCGTGATTTCAACAGACAGACGGACGGACATGTCTAGATCGTCTTAGATTTTTACGCTGATCAAGAATATATATATATTGGGTTGCCCAAAAAGTAATTGCGGACTTTTCATATAGTCGGCGTTGACAAATTTTTTCACAGCTTGTGACTCTGTAATTGCATTCTTTCTTCTGTCAGTTATCAGCTGTTACTTTTAGCTTGCTTAAGAAAAAAAGTGTAAACAATTAAAAAGGCGTTAAGTTCGGCCGGGCCGAACTTTGGATACCCACCACCTCGGGTATATATGTAAACCACCTTTCATCAAAATTCGGTGAAAATTTCAACCCTTATACTCATATACCTCATACCGATCTGAACTATATACGACACGGATGTCGAAAAGCCGAACATAAGTCACTGTGTCAAAGTTCTGTGAAATCGGATTATAAATGCGCCTTTTATGGGGCTAAGACTTTAAATCGAGATATCGGTCTACATGGCAGCTATATCCAAATCTGGACCGATTTGGGCCAAGTTGCATAAACATGTCGAAGAGCCTAACACTAAGCACTGTCCCAAATTTCGGCGAAATCGGACTATAAATGCCTCTTTTATGGGCTCTAAACCTTAAATCGAGAGATCGGTCTATATGGCAGCTATATTCAAACCTGGACCGATCTGGGCAGAGTTGAAGAAGGACGTCGAAGAGACTAACCAAACTCACTGTCTCAAATTTCAGCGACATCGGACAATAAATGCGTCCCCAAAACCTAAAACCTAGATATCGATCTATATGGCAGCTATATCCAAATCTGGACCGATCTGTGCGATATTGCAGAAGTATATCAAGGGGCTTAACTTAACTCACTGTTCCAAATTTCGGGGACATCGGGCAATAAATGAGCATTTAATGGTCCCAAAACCATAAATCAAGAAATCGGTCTATATGGCAGCTATATCCAAATTAGAACCGATCTGGACCAAATTGAAGAAATATGTCAAAGGGCCTAATACATCTCACTGGATTTTATGGGCCCAAGACCCTAAATCGGAGGGTAAGTCTATATGGCAGCTATATCCAAATCTGAGCCGATCAGAGCCAAATTGACGGAGAAAGTCGAAGGGCCTAATACAACTGTCTCAAATTTCAGCAAAATCGGACAATAAATGTGGCTTTTAGGGGCTTAAGACCCTAATTCGGTGGATCAGTCTATATGGAAGCTATATAAAGATGTAGTCCGATATAGCCCATCTTCGAACTTAACCTGCTTATGGACAAAAAAATAATCTGTGCAAAGTTTCAGCTCAATATCTCTATTTTTAAAGACTTTAGCATGATTTCAACAGACAGACGGACGGGCCTAACACAACTCATTGTCCCAAATTTCAGCATAATCGGACAATAAATGTGGCTTTTATGGGCTTAAGACCCTAATTCGGTGGATCGGTCTATATGGGGGCTGTATCAAGATGTAGTCCGATATAGTCCATCTTCGAACTTAACCTGCTTATGGACAAAAAAATAATCCGTGCAAAGATTCAGCTCAATATCTCTATTTTTAAAGACTGTAGCGTGATTTCAACAGACAGACGGACGGACATGTCTAGATCGTCTTAGATTTTTATGCTGATCAAGAATATATATACTTTATAGGGTTAGAAATGGATATTTCGATGTGTTGCAAACGGAATGACAAAAGGAATATACCCCCATCCTTCGGTGGTGGGTATAAAAATAGTCTTAGAAAATTTTACATAATTTTATGATACAACTTTTTTGTTTCTGTTATCCATTTTTTACAGATACAAGGGTCCTCTAAAGTCTACCTCTAAAAATTTACACTCTTCCAAATATGTTCAAACAACCAGATCGTTAAATAACTATATGGATATCTTAAAGACAACGACAGAATCTACTGCTTTGGTGGAAAAACTAAAGCTACAGCCTCAAATGAGAGCTTTGTATGGCGATAAATTAGAAATTGTTTTATAATTAATAAATGTTTTGGGATTAAGTAATAAAACCATAAAAAATAAAGTAAGAAATCATAAAATGCGTTTTGAATAATAAAGACGCAAAGTTAAGTCATTTTTGGTTTAAAAAAAAAATAAAAAAAAAAAAATAAATAGTTCATATCTCCAAATGCTGTATAAAGTTTGTGTCTTAAGTCTTTTGTTTGCCATAATTAATTCTTATGAATAAATCTACAGTGGCTACATATATTTATAACTTTATTACAATTTTTAACAACATAATCGTTAAATGATGAAGGTTTTATTAGAGGGAATTACCATTGAAAATAAATACAAAGGAAAAATCTTGTTTATAATGCATGGAAAAATCTTCTTCGAATTGTGTGGGCGAAATGCTACTTACAGGAATGCATAGAAAAACGAATATTAAAAACTGGGCCAAATTTAAAAACGATGTCGAAGGGCCTAACCCAACTCTCTGTCCCAAACTTCAGCAAAATCGGATAATAATGTGGCTTTTATGAACCTAAGACCCGAAATCGGAGGATCGGTCTATATGGCAGCTATATCCAAATCTGGACCGATCTGGACCAAATTGACGAAGGATGTCGACGGTCATAACACAATTCAGTATCTCGAATTTCATCAAAATCGGATAATAAATGTGGCTTTTATGGGCCTAAGACCCTACATCGGAGGATCGGTCTATATGGCAGCTATATCCAAATCTGAACCGATCTGAACCAAATTGACAAAGGATGTCGACGGTCCTAACACAACTCACTGTCCCAAATTTCAGCGAAATCGGATAATAAATGTGGCTTTTATGGGCCTTAGACCCTAAATCGGAGGATCGGTCTATAAGGCAGCTATATCGAAATCTGGACCGATCTGGGCCAAATTGACGAAGGATGTCGAGTGGCCTAAGATAACTCTCTGTCCTAAATTTCAGCAAAATCGGATAATAAATGTGGCTTTTATGGGCCTTAGACCCTAAATTGGCGGATCGGTCTATATGGCAGCTATATCGAAATCTGAACCGATCTAAGCCAAATTGAGGAAGAATTTCGAGTGGTCTAACATAACTCTCTGTCCCAAATTTCAGCATAATTGGATAATAAATGTGGCTTTTATGGGCCTTAAACCCTAAATTGGCCGATCGGTCTATATGGCAGCTATATCGAAATCTGGACCGATCTGGGCCAAATTGAGAAAGGATGTCGGGTGGCCTAACATTAAACTCCGTCCCAAATTTCAGCAAAATCGGATAATAAATGTGTCTTTTATGGACCTAAGCCCCTAAATCGGCCGATCGGTCTATATAAGGGCTATATGAAGATGTAGTCCGATATAGCCCATCTTCGAACTTAGCCTGCTTATGGACAAAAAAAGGATCTGTGCAAAATTTCAATTCAATATCTCTATTTTTAAAGACTGTAGCGTGATTTCAACAGACAGACGGACAGACGGACGGACATGACTAGATCGTCTTAAATTTTTTACACTGATCAAGAATATATATACTTTATAGGGTCGGAAATGGATATTTCGATGTGTTGTAAACGGAATGACAAAATGAATATACCCCCATCCTTCGGTGGTGGGTATAAAAAGGTGTGACATTCTTCAATAGCTTGAATTCTATTGACTCTTTTAACCACACTAAAAACAATTAATTATATAACAATTAATTGTTATTAATGGCTGTTCATAATATCCCAAAAATCATGGGTATCGCTTGGTTGCAAGGTAATCCCCCATTAAATGTATGGTGACAAGCTTCTTTTGGTAAATTAATCTTAGGCTTACTACTTAAGCCCATTTATGTTATGACCCAAAAAATAATAGATTTTTATCTATTATTCTTTTTTTCAATTCCAAGAATCTTATTTTTTTTTTAAAAGCTTTTATATTCAATAGAACAGTTCCAATAGTTCTTCACAAATTGGTTGGAGACATTTTGTTGACAAAGCTCAGAATTTTCCCACACTTTTGTCGTTTAAGGTATAGCTTCTTTTAACTTAAAAAGACATACTACCACAACGGTACCTAATTGTTGTAACGACAAGCTTCCTCTGGGAGCTGGTGTTCAGCTCACCGGGGGCAAGGTTCGTCACAGAAATTTAATTTGAATTTGGTTTTTATATGTTTCATTTGCTGGATGGGGTCTTAAAGCTTAAAGGTGAGGAGTGAGGTGTGTGTTTCGGGGGCACTGTTGCTGAGGCCAAGGTTCGTCACAAAAATTTAATTTGAATTTGGTTTTTATGTGTTTTATTTGCTGGATGGAGTCTTAAAGCTAAAAGGTGAGAGGTCTGTTTCAGGGGCAGAGTCGCTGAGGGGCTCGGTGGGCTGATTTGCGAGCGGGCACACCCTAATACACCGTTGGGCACTCCGGTTTGACAGCAGATAGGTGATCTCGGTTAGGCGCAGATGATGGCTAGGAGGCACACCCTAATACACGTCACTATTCCGATAAACTGGCGTTCACGGCATGAAGATGCGGAAGGTCAAACGGTTGCGCAGCGAGATATTCGGGCATGGCAAAAGAAGGAAGTCGCAGCCTAATATGCGGTACGATATGGAGTTTGGGGCGCGGTTGCAAGGAGGAACACCCTATTACACGACCTTTTACTCGGGTTGGTGGCAAGGAGGCACACCCTAGTATACGGCACAGTTTAGGTTAACTAGGTGACGGCACGAGGATGCAAGAGAACACACTCCGTTGATCAACGGGTTTCGTTGATCAACGGATCAACGCACTAATCAGGTTAACTAGGTGACAGCACGGGAAGGATCGAGAAGTACGGTGCCAGGGAGACACACCCTATTATACGGCACAATACATGGATTGGTGGCTAGGAGGCACACCCTAGTACACTTCTCTGTTCGGGATTACTTGCTGACAGCACAAGGAAGATAGAAAGCGCACTCCGTTGATAAAAGTGGAGTTTCGGGCGTAGTGACAAGGAAGCACACCCTATTATACGACACAATACGCGGGTTTGTGTCTAGCAGGCACACCCTAGTACACGGCACTGTTTTGGTTCACAGGGGAATGGAACAGGGAGGCGGGAGAGGACATTCCGTTGATAAAAGTGGGGTATCGGACGCGGTTGCAAGGAGGAACGCCCTATGACACGACCCTATACTCGGGTTGGTGGCAAGGAGGCACACCCTAGTATACGGCACAGTTTGGGTTAACTAGGTGACGGCACGAGGAGGCGAGAGAGCACACTCCGTTGATCAACGTAGTGTTTCGACGCGGTGGCAAGGAAGCACACCCTATTATACGACAGTATGCGGGTTGGTGGCTAGGAGGCACACCCTAGTACACGGCACTGATCGAGATTAGTAGCTGACAGCACGAGGAGGATAGAAAGCGCACTTTGTTGATCAAAGTAGGATTTCGGGCGGATTGGAAAGTAGGCATCCCCTAAGGTACGACACTGTACACTGTAGGCACACCCTAGGCCTCCTAGCCACCAACCCGGTTACAGCACGAGGAGGATAGAGAGGGCGCTCCGTTGATAAAAGTGGGATTTCAGTTGCGGTGGCAAGGAGGCACACCCTATTATACGGCACAATACGCGGGTTGGTGTCCAGGAGGCGCACCCTAGTAAATGGCACTGTTCTGGTTCACAGTGGAATGGCACAGGGAGGCGAGAGAGGACACTCCGTTGATATAAGTGGGATTTCGGCACGGTGGCAAAGGAGTGGCACCCTAAAACACGACACTTTACGCGGGTTGGTGGCAAGGGGGCACATTCTAGTACACGGCACGATTCAGGTTAACTAAATAACGGCACGAGGGGGCGAGAAAGGGCACCCCAGTGATAAAAGAGGGATTTCGGGCGCGGTTGCAAGAGAGTGGCAAGGAGGCACACCCGGCACTAATCAAGTTAACTACGTGGAAGCACGAGGAGAATAGATAGGGCCCTCCGTTGATAAAAGTGGGATTTCAGGTGCCGGTGGCTAGGAGACACACCCTAGTACACGGTACTGTCCGGGTTTACTAGCTGACGATACGAGAAAGCGAGAGAGATCACTCCGTTGATTAAAATTGGGTTTCGGGCGCGGTGACAAGAAGGCATCCGCTATGGTACGACACTGTTCACAAGCGAACACAAAGCTAAGAGACAAGAGGGCACTCTAGGCACTGGGCGACGAATAGGCACACTCTAATATGTTTGAGGCAGAAAGGCACTCTTAGTTCACTCTACTCACCACGTCTTCACGACTTCTGGCTTCTTTTTTTATTGTCGCGTACACGATGTGCTTTCGGAGTATATGAAAGTCCTAGGGCTCACTCTACTAAAGTTTCAGATTGGACATGGGTTTTTGAGAGAAACTTTTTTATCTTGGCGGCGTCATTAACGCTATCAACGTTTCCAGGAGGCACGTAATCTTATTGTATTCCTTGAGCCGTGTGTAATACACATCCCAATAAACTTCCGCTGTTTTACGACGTGCTGTGTTAAAAAGTCTGCGGACCTCTTTCCATATATTGCGTATCTCCCCTGTCATCCAGGGTTTTTCTTTTTCTTTCAGTTTGGACATTGGTTGTTGAGAGAAATTTGTTTATCATAGCTGCAGCAGATGCCTCATACTTAATATCTATGTATATCTATAGTCTGAATTGTAGATTTGTCCATGGTGGACACAAATTGAGGCCTCATCTCGAGCCTAAGGCTCGTCTTCATAGTGTTCAACATCTGTTCAGCTCAGTTTGCTATCCAAGATTAAACCCAAGTATTTGAACTTGTCAGATAACGAAATCGTTTCTTTGAGGAAACGTGGCCAAAATTGGCCCCATTCGTCTTTTTCATAAATAGGCAAATTTAAAGCTTCCATCCTAGCCCAATTGTATGCCATCTTCAAGACTCTTTCGGCCTTCTGGCATAGCTGATTCGGACTCCTTCCACTTGTTTAGCATTGTCTGCTTAGCGGAAGTGTTCAAAGCACTTTTCAGTTAGGATCCATAGAAGTGGCGATAAAATGACCCCCTCTGGCGGTTTTTCTTATGTTAGGAGACTCACAGTTTTTATACCCACCACCGAAGGATGGGGGTATATTCATTTTGTCATTCCGTTTGCAACACATCGAAATATCCATTTCCGACCCTATAAAGTATATATATTCTTGGTCAGCGTAAAAATCTGAGACGATCTAGACATGTCTGTCCGTCTGTCTGTTGAAATCACGCTACAGTCTTTAAAAATAGAGATATTGAGCTGAAATTTTGCACAGACTCTTTTTTTGTCCATAAGCTGGTTAAGTTCGAAGATGGGCTATATCGGACTATATCTTGATATAGCCCCCATATAGACCGATCCGCCGATTTAGGGTCTTAGGCCCATCATAGCCTCATTTATTACCCGATTTTGCTGAAATTCTAAACAGTGAGTTGTGTTAGACCCTTCGAAATTCTCCGTCAATTTGGCCTAGATCGGTCCAAATTTGGATATAGCTGCCATATAGACTGATCCTCAGATTTAGGGTCTTAGGCCCATTAAAGCCGCATTTATTATCCGATTTTGCTGAAATTTGGGTCAGTGAGTTGCCTTAGGCCCTTCGATATCTTTCTGATGAAATTTGCCAGAGGCTTTCAGATGAGTAATACAACAAACCATACCTAAAAACATGCAAATCCGTTGAAAATTTTAGTAGCTACGCCCTAATACGTGTAAATTGGGCAAATTATGTGTGTGGGAGCTATATCTAAAACTGAACCGATTTTTACAAAAATTAACAGCATTTGTCTTTGGGCTAAAAAAGTAAAATGTGCAAGTTTTCGTTATGATCGAATAGCAAATGCGATCTCCACCTTAGTAGCAAAAAGAAGGACAGAAGTACTATTAGTACAGATAGGATATGTGGACAGACGGACATGAGTAAGCCGAATCAGCAGGAATTTGCAAATCCAACTACAAATTTCATCACAGCCACAGTAGTGGTGCTAGGTATTGTTTGTGGTTTTGTAATAAATTCCATATAAAAGTATACTTAGTTTACCAATTTCATGCTAGGACCTTAAATGCTCAACTAGAATCCTTAGAAAGCACTACAACCAACTTTGGACGCTGTTTTGGCACGTGTTATAGTTAACTGATCGTCATAATATTTCGTATGCATTGGTATGCGTTTCTTATTTGCAAAAACATGTTTCTCCCTTATGTGATGGGACGGTCTAGTGTATGGGTTGCCCAAAAAGTAATTGCGGATATTTTAAAAGAAAGTAAATGCATTTTTAATTAAACTTAGAATGAACTTTAATCAAATATACTTTTTTTACATTTTTTTTCTAAAGCAAGCTAAAAGTAACAGCAGATAACTGACAGAAGAAAGAATGCCATTACAGAGTCACAAGCTGTGGAAAAATTGGTTGATTGTGATTATATGAAAAATCCGCAATTACTTTTTGGGCAACCCAATACATCTTGAGATCGAAAGATTCTTTTATTCTATGCACAACCTCTTGCAGTTCCACAAGCATGGCAGAAATCTTATACCCAATATTTACAAAAAAAATCAAAAAGAGGGAAAATTGCCGCTTTTTTCAACCCACAATGTAAAAATTTCAAACCACCGAATCACGTGTCTTCTTTTGGTACATCCTCTTTCATCAAGTTCGATGTTCTATTGGGTTGCCCAAAAAGTAATTGCGGATTTTTTAAAAGAAAGTAAATGCATTTTTAATCAAACTTAGAATGAACTTTAATCAAATATACTTTTTTTACACTTTTTTTTCTAAAGCAAGCTAAAAGTAACAGCTGATAACTGACAGAAGAAAGAATGCAATTACAGAGTCAAAAGCTGTGAAAAATCTTGTCAACGCCGACTATATGAAAAATCCGCAATTACTTTTTGGGCAACCCAATAGTAATTTTCCACAATTTTACCACAAAATACATAATTCCATGCACATTTTCTTAGTCTTTCCCTTCTTCTATGTTTTACCAGCATCATTAACTCATTACTTTTCTTTCACTCACCTAAAGTGTCAGCCAGCACCTGCCCCATATTTAAAAAAATAATTCATATTAAAATTGGGTTTACAGTAGTCCTAAAAGTAATGACCCCAGCTACCAGAAACTCTTTCAAGCTGTTTGAACTCCATTAGGCCTTTTCATATATCCCGCTTTGCTGTGGCAGGCAGCTAAACCAAAAACAAAACGAGAAAAACTCATTAAATTTCGATTAAAATTTAATTTCCGAAACATTTTCAATTTTCATGCCCCTTAAACAGCTACATTTTAGGATGGATTTTCAATTTCCTGCTTGTCCAAAGTGTAATCTCGAACAAAAAAATTAACAAATTATATTTTCCTAATAACATAACATTCTCTTAGAACAAATTTTCCCCACCACAGTGACTGTGGCCTGTGGTCATCTGGACTAGAATAAAGTATGAAATATTAAAAGAAAATCTAAAGTTGATCAATCATATGGCCCATCAGAATCAAAAGAAAATTGGGGAAAAAATGTGTTTGAAATGTTTTTTAATAGCATCTTTACAACAACGGCAACGGCAACCAAAACAAAAGTCCGGCACGCACAGTTAGATGTTAATATGATTTTTTTTTCGTCTAAGTATACTTTATCTTGATACTGTAATAAATCAGAAATATAACATGATGTATGTATGTCTATCTATCTGTCTGTCTGTCTCCGTCATTCTACTTGGACATCTGCCTATCAAAATTGTGTTAGCCATAAAACAGCCACATTAAGAATCTGATACCGGCAACTGATTCATAAATATGCGGCTGGTTGTTGCTGCTAATGCTGCATTGAGCTGCACTTCCCTCCACTTGTAAAGCATTCTCTGATGGGCCGTCTGTTATAACTCATGTTTCATTTCATTTTTTGATGTGGTCATTATTGTTGTTATTATTATTATTATAATGATGGCTTGTTGTTGTAATGCTGGTGTTGTTGTTAATGTACTACACATGTGTTGTAGATTCAACAAAGTCCGATAACCTTTAGCTTCTTTAATATTAGAACAAACTAAAAAGCTTTTTCCAGTATGGAAGAAACTTGAGGTGAGCCATAAAGAAATGGAAAAACCCTACAGTGACCACAGATTTGGGAATCCAAACTCAGCTGATTTTAGAGACAATACTAAACGTTTTGTGAGATTTTTATCAGTAGGTATTTCATCAGTATGTATTTAATACAAAAGACTTAGAGCACAAACCTGAAACAATTTACGCATGTGTCTTAAGTCTTTTGAACCATAGAGAAGCGCTAAGACCCTACAGTGACCACAAATTTGGGAATCACAACTAAAATTTACAGCTGATTTGAGAGACAATACTAAATGTTATAGAAGATTTTTATGCAATCATCAGTCTGTATTTAATACAAAAGACTTAGAACACAAACCTGAAAAAATTTACGCATGTGTCTTAAGTCTTTTGATTTTGAAGTGAAATTTTCTACAGCCAAGTTTTTTGGATGAGCCAAACTTCAACACAATATAATAGTAAACAAGTAAAAAGGCGTTAAGTTTGGCCGGGCCGAACTTTGGATACCCACCACCTCGGGTATATATGTAAACCGCCTTTCATCAAAATTCGGTGAAAAATTCATATCTTATGTCCCATATCAGTTATATTAAAATATGTTCCGATTTGGACCAAATACTAATAAGTACAGTAGATATATCTAAAAATCAACCGATCTGAACCATATACGACACGGACTTTGTCAAATTTCAGTGACATCGGATTATAAATGCGAATTTTATGGGAGCAAGACTTTAAATCGAGATATCGGTCTACATGGCAGCTATATCCAAATCTGAACCGATTTGGGCCAAGTTGCCTAAAAATGTCGAAGAGCCTAACTTAAAGCACTGTCCCAAATTTCGGCGAAATCGGACAACAAATGCCTCTTTTATGGGCCCAAAACCTTAAATCGAGAGATCGGTCTATATGGCAGCTATATCCAAATCTGGACCGATCTGTGCGATATTGCAAAAGTATGTCTAGGGGCTTAATTTAACTCACTATCCCGAATTTCGGCGACATCGGACAATAAATGAGCATTTTATGGGCCCAAAACCTTAAATCAGGAAATCGGTCTATATGGCAGCTATATCCAAATCTGAACCGATCTAGGCCAAATTGAAGACAGATGTCGAAGGGCCTAAGACAACTCACTGTTCCAAATTTCAGCGAAATCGGACAATGAATGTGGCTTTTATGGGCCTAAGACCCTAAATCGGAGGATCGGTCTATATGACAGCAATATCCAAATCTGAACCGATCTGAGCCAAATTAATGAAGGATGTCGAAGGGCCTAACACAACTCACTGTCCCAAATTTCAACGAAATCGGACAATGAATGTGGCTTTTATGGGCCTAAGACCCTCAATCAGAGGATCGGTCTATATGACAGCTATATCCAAATCTGGACTGATCTGAGCCAAATTAACGAAGGATGGTGAAGGGCCTAACACAACTCACTATCCCCAATTTCAGCGAAATCGGACAATGAATGTGGCTTTTATGGGCCTAAGACCCTAAATCGGAGGATCGGTCTATATGACAGCTATATCCAAATCTGGACCGATCTGAGCCAAATTGACGAAGGATGATGAAGGGCCTAACACAACTCACTATCCCAAATTTCAGCGAAATCGGACAATGAATGTGACTTTTATGGGCCTAAGACCCTAAATCGGAGGATCGGTCTATATGACAGCTATATTTAAATCTGGACTGATCTGGGCCAAATTGATGTAGGATGTCGAAGAGGCTAACACAACTCACTGTCCCAAATTTCAGCAAAATCGAATAATAAATGTGACTTTTATTGGCCTAAGACCCTAAATCGACGGATCGGTCTATAAGGGGGCTACATCATGATATAGTCCAATATAGCTCATCTTCGAACTTTACCTGCTTATGGACAAAAAAATAATCTGTGCAAAGTTTCAGCTCAATATCTCTATTTTTAAAGACTGTAGCGTGATTTCAACAGACAGACGGACGGACATGTCTAGATCGTCTTAGATTTTTACGCTGATCAAGAATATATATACTTTATAGGGTCGGAAATGGATATTTCGATGTGTTGCAAACGGAATGACAAAATGAATATACCCCCATCCTTCGGTGGTGGGTATAAAAATCATGAATTATTTAAATTAATGATGGTATTCGATAACGGCTGACAGAGATTCGCAGCAGCCTATGAAATCGGTCGCCTAGCCCGAAGTGCAGGAGTAAGTGTCAAAAAACAAATACAATGATACTCATGTTCTTCGAATACTAACGGCATTGTGAGGTATTTAGCCGTATGAAATGTCTCTACTAAGTGCTATCGTTTTAAGTTTCTACGTTTGATATCAACTATAAAAAAGAGGTCCAATATCATTGAATGCGGCAAGGTAAGTTATAAGGCAATAAAGCCTGAATGCATAAAAGACTTACATCCTTTCTACTCAAAGTCATGGAACGTATAGTAGATATCATGAGTTCGATGCCAGCCTTATTTCTAGCATTCAAACTGCATGCAAACGACAAAGGGAGATCAGTGTAGAATGCAATACTCGAGGCAGAGCATAGAAAGGAGAATTTTTCGATGCCAAGATGCATGCGTCAGCGGTATGTATAAACATCGAAAGGGCTTTTAGCAATGTGCGAACCGAAACACTGATCCCACACTTATACCAACACTGGGTTGACCGGCATTTTTTTGCCACTCCTATGGGTGAATACCACAGGAAGCCGTTTGCTATGCAGACGATATTACAATACTTCTAAGCGGTAAAAATACGCATATGTAAGAAGGCTGAATGGGTCTTCAATATGGCATAGGACTGAATTGACCTAGGCTTGTGGACGTTAATCCATAGATGACTGAAATTTTCCTATTTACGACTAAGACATAGATGGAAAAATCCGAAAAATTTCTTCAACAAAACGATTTCGATATCCGACAAGGAGTGATCTTGCCAGAGGACTGAACTGATCTGGGTGAGGACTGAACAGATCTGGGTGAGGACTGAACTGATCTGGGTGTTTTCATTTTGGACCCTTTTCTGGCTGCCCGACCATTACACGGTACTGCAAACAGAAATCCGTGCGTTCAAGTAATGCCTGAGGTGGTATGGTCTTGAAGAGAGGACATCGAGTGTGAATATCTTTATGGATATTAAGTCGACCATAAGGGTTGTAACAAAGATCTTGAAGCATAAGAAGAAGATTAAAGCCTTCGCTGAGGATGGTACGATCAGCATTGTTTGAGTGCCGTGCCTTAGCGGAGGATGTCTTACGCATGTGTCACCTTTTCAAGGGATAATCTTTCCTTTCCGTGATGGCTGTGGCATTCTTTTTCAAATCACAGACCTCCATGAAGACTCAGGGGCCTGTTCCTAATTTTTCCTTTGTCTCCCTACATTGCGGGAGGTCTGACTTGGTCTTCCCAGAGTACTTGAAAGCGGGAAGCTCTTTTCCTTTTTGACCATTTTAGCAGTGTTATGTTCTTCGTGAGATCTGATTCTCTTTGCAGCTACCGTAGAAGTGCCTAGAATGTAAGTTTTATCCCTTCCAGCATCCGGGACTTTTGCCCGATTGTCCTCAGTCTCCTTCGTCGTGGGCCGAAATGATTTCTCGGTCTTTTTGCCTGCTGCCGACATACCGCTGTCCTCATTTCTCCATTCGGCTGTGATGACTTTTTTATTGACAATGTCACTGTGTGAATCTGATTCTCCTCGTTCTTCGTGAGAGCTGATCCTCTTTAAAGCCACCGTAAAAGTGTCTTTAATATCAGTCCTATCCCTTCCAGCATCCGGCACTTTTGCCCGATTGTCCTCAGTCTACTTTCGTCGTACCCCGAATCGATTTCTCGATCTTTTTGCCTATTGCCGACATACCGCTGTCCTCATCTCTCGATTCGGCTGCGATGACTTTTTCATTGACAATGTCACTGTGTGAATCTGATTCTCTTTGTTCTTCATGAGAGCTGATCCTCTTTAAAGCCACCGTAAAAGTTTCTTTAATATCAGTTCTATCCCTTCCAACATCCGGCACCTTTGCCCGATTGTCCTCAGTCTCCTTCGTCGTGGCCCGAATAGATTTCTCGATCTTCTTGCCTACTGCCGACATACCGCTGTCCTCATCTCTCGATTCGGCTGCGATGACTTTTTCATTGACAATGTCACTGTGTGAATCTGATTCTCTTTGTTCTTCATGAGAGCTGATCCTCTTTAAAGCCACCGTAAAAGTTTCTTTAATATCAGTTCTATCCCTTCCAACATCCGGCACCTTTGCCCGATTGTCCTCAGTCTCCTTCGTCGTGGCCCGAATAGATTTCTCGATCTTCTTGCCTACTGCCGACATACCGCTGTCCTCATCTCTCGATTCGGCTGCGATGACTTTTTCATTGACAATGTCACTGTGTGAATCCGATTCTACTTGTTCTTCGTGAAAGCTTATCCTCTTTAAAGCCACAGTAAAAGTGTCTTTAATATCAGTTCTATCCCTTCCAACATCCGGCACTTTTGCCCGATTGTCCTCAGTCTCCTTCGTCGTGGCCCGAATAGATTTCTCGATCTTCTGGCTTACTGCCGACATACCGCTGTCCTCATCTCTCGATTCGGCTAACTTTCTCATTGACAATGTCACTGTGTGAATCTGATTCGGAAACACCACCTTTACTTGAAGGCTGGAGACGAACTGCGCTTCCCTCTGGTTTATCCGCCTCTTCCTCATTTGTCAGCATGATGACTGGCGGCGCGCTTGAAGCATTAATCTCGACTACAGGTGCCAAGGCATCCACCACCGCATCGGAGTCCTTTTGAACCTACTCTTGAAAGGCTTTAAAAATTTTGCGTTATAGGTAGTACCTATTCCGGGATACAGATATGTTTTCTTTGAGCAGCGAAATGTAAACACGTACACTCTGCTCTACGCTTACTTTGTTACGGAGTAGGGGGGAAAGAGAAGGCAGATGACTTGGCTGTTAGTGCCAAAGGATTGTCATCAATAAACTTGACGGAGGAGAAACTTCTCTCGCGACGCTGTCCGAGTAAAGGACGTGGGCGATGAGCGCTCATCTAGTATTGTAGAACAGTGAAATGTAGAGACAGCGAAGGGACAAGACGACGAAAATCAGGTGGGGGGATCCGGATGAGAAGACGAGGCTTTTACAGAGAGAGTAGGAATGAGGTCAAATGAGGTCGGGCCACATAATACTACACAGGACCACACAGAAAATTTCATAGAAATTTTGTCTTTATTTCATAGAAATCTCTATGAAATTTTCTCTAAAGACAAAATTTCTATGAAATTTTCTCTAAAGACAAAATTTCTATGAAATTTTCTCTAAAGACAAAATTTCTATGAAATTTTCTCTAAAGACAAAATTTCTATGAAATTTTCTCTAAAGACAAAATTTCTATGAAATTTTCTCTAAAGACAAAATTTCTATGAAATTTTCTCTAAAGACAAAATTTCTATGAAATTTTCTCTAAAGACAAAATTTCTATGAAATTTTCTCTAAAGACAAAATTTCTATGAAATTTTCTCTAAAGACAAAATTTCTATGAAATTTTCTCTAAAGACAAAATTTCTATGAAATTTTCTCTAAAGACAAAATTTCCATGAAATTTTCTCTAAAGACAAAATTTCTATGAAATTTTCTCTAAAGACAAAATTTCTATGAAATTATCTTTAAAGACAAAAATTCTATGAAATTTTCTCTAAAGACAAAATTTCTATAAAATTTTCTCTAAAGACAAAATTTCTATGAAATTTTCTCTAAAGACAAAATTTCTATGAAATTTTCTCTAAAGACTAAATTTCTATGAAATTTTCTCTAAAGACTTAATTTCTATGAAATTTTCTCTTAAGACAAAATTTCAATGAAATTTTCTCTAAAGACAAAATTTCTATGAAATTTTCTCTTAAGACAAAATTTCAATGAAATTTTCTCTAAAGACAAAATTTCTATGAATTTTTCTCTAAGACAAAATTTCTATGAAATTTTCTCTAAAGACAAAATTTCTATGAAATTTCTCCAAAGACAGAATTTCTATAAAATTTTCTCTAAAGACAAAATTTCTATGAAATTTTCTCTAAAGACAAAATTTCTATGAAATTTTCTCTCATGACAAAATTTCTATGAAATTTTCTCTCATGACAAAATTTCTATGAAATTTTCTCTAAAGACAAAATTTCTATGAAATTTTCTCTAAAGACAAAATTTCTATGAAATTTTCTCTAAAGACAAAATTTCTATGAAATTTTCTCTAAAGACAAAATTTCTATGAAATTTTCTCTAAGACAAAATTTCTATGAAATTTTCTCTAAAAACAAAATTTCTATGAAATTTTCTCTAAAAACAAAATTTCTATGAAATTTTCTCTAAAGACAAAATTTCTATGAAATTTTCTCTAAAGCCAAAATTTCTATGAAATTTTCTCCAAAGACAAAATTTCCATGAAATTTTCTCTAAAGACAAAATATCTATGAAATTTTCTCTAAAGACAAAATTTCTATGAAATTTGCTCCAAAGACAAAGTTTTCAAGAATTGTTCTCTAAAGACAATATTTTCAAGAAATTTATTCTAAAGACACAATTTCTATGAAATTTTCTTCAAAGACAAATTTTCGGTGAAATTTTCTCTAAGGAAAATTTTCGGTGAAATTTTCTCTGACGAAAATTTTCTAAGAAATTTTCTCTAACAAAAATTTTTTGTCAAATTTTCTCTTGTAGCTTAAGAAAACTTTTTCATAATAAACCTAAAATGCTTTTTCCTAAACTGTAGTTAACATCCCAAGTTATTTTGGTTAATGTGCCACACATGTTCTTGGACTTGAGCCATTAAAAGGCCAACTCTCAAGATTCCATAATTTTTTTGTTTGGCCTTATGCTAATGGAAAACATTGTAACAAAATTCCAAAACTTTGCTAATGTTTAGCCGTGTGTCTTTTCTTTTGTGATTAATAATAGTTTTGACAGGCTTTACAATGTTTTCACATGCGTGAGAAAAAAATCTATGTAAGAGCAGAATAGCTAAGATATCTACGTGTGTAGAAAAAGCTGTTGCACTCAAAAAACCAACAGACCCACCAAACAAATCCATCAAAAAGTTACGGTAGCTTTTCATTCGAAAGACCCCTTACGCCCCGCTGCCAACACAGTGGATTCCCAGCCTGGGGCTGGCTGTGGCGCTTCATGGTTTTAAAAACAAATGAAGATAGCGTGCCAGTTTTTGGCTTCATATAGACTTTTTTTTATTTTCCACTTGTTATATTTTAAAACGATGGGGGGAATGAAACTAAATAAAGTAAGGAAAGAAAAACAATGGGGCTCCTTAAATTACAAGATTTTTTGTACGTATTTAATTACTTTTTAACATGCAGCTTAGTTTGCTTTGTAGCTGTTGCTTTTTTCTTCTGTAATTGTTACAATTAATTGAGTACTAAAGATTTATTGAGCAAATCTCAACGCTAAAACAAATTTGAGTAGTTTAATGGGGTAATAAATATTTAAATACAAAAAGGCCAAAAACCTAGTTTTTCTTCATTTCTGGTTATAATTGCCTATCAGAATTATGTAATGTTGATAGCATGGGAGAAATATTGCGGATGGTTGGATGCACCACTGACATGGTTGATATAATTAAAAATACACATGTTCACTTTAGTTGGTTTAGTATTGAAACGCTGCACTTTGAGCAAATCAATCATAAAATTTGGACACGCAGTCAAAGATGAGTGAAGAGCAAATTAGACTGAGGCTCTTAATTAGAAAAATTTCAAAATGTTTGCGTGATAATTTCATTATGTAAGGTTTTTTGGTAGAGAAAGTTCTTAATAAGTGTTAGCATTAAAAAAAATAAAGAAATTCGAAAGTTTTCTAAAGGTTTCTAAAGATTTTTCCCAGGCAATAATATTATACGAAGGCGTTTTCATCATGTTTGTGTCTTAAGTCTTTCGTTTTCATATCAAATTCACTTTCTTATGATGGCGATACTAACTTTGAAACTAGAAAAAACTAGCTTTTCTAACATCACCCATCAATTAAGTGAAAGTCTTTCAGGTTATGGCTACGCCTCAGGACATGTGTCAATTATAATATTCAAGCTAAACAGATAAAACTCCTTGGTTTTTCTTTTCTCAATAACCCATTTCCATTGGGAATTCATAGATAAAATGTTGTTTTGCCCATATTTTGTTTGTAAAATAATTTTGAAACAAGTTCGTGTCTTAAGTCTTTTGTTTTCAACTCATTTAAGGTATGAAATGTAAGGTATGGTCTTGATGTTTGTTAGCATAGAAACGGTTACATATCGAGAGATATCTGAAGTGTTTCCATAACAAGTGAAAGCGTGCTAAGTTCGACCGGTCAAATTTTTGGCACCAACCACCATGGGTTCCGCCAAAAATCTACCCTTATTAACTGAGTTTGTATTCGAATTATTTTAGTCTCCAGAAGTCATATCGGGATATCGGTATTAAGGGGGTCTATATTACCATATTTACCGATTCGGATAAAACTTGGCATGGATGTTGCAAGTCATAAGATAAGGTTTTGGGCCAAATTTCAGCCAAATCAGGTGAAAATGTAGGCTTCTAAGCGCTAAAGAAATCAAATCTAAGGATCGGTTTATATGGGGGCTATATCTGTTTATAGACCAATTTGGATTGTACTTGGCATGGATATAGGAAGTTATAACTCAAGTCCTTGTTCCAAATTACAGCCAAATCGGATGAAAATTGAGGCTCAAGATGTCAAATCGAGGATCGGTTTATATGGACCTACGACCTACGCCAATAAATAGTATCAGTGCAATGTTTCAAGCGGCTAGCTTTACACGTTCGACGGTTATCATGATTTCGACAGACGGGCGAACAAGGATAGATAAACTCAAAATGTCGAGGCGATCCAGAATATATAGGGTTGCCCAAAAAGTAATTGCGGACTTTTTAAAAGAAAGTAAATGCATTTTTAATAAAACTTAGAATGAACTTTAATGAAATATACTTTTTTTACACTTTTTTTTCTAAAGCAAGCTAAAAGTCACAGCTGATAACTGACAGAAGAAAGAATGCAATTACAGAGTCACAAGCGCCGACTATATGAAAAATCCGCAATTACTTTTTGGGCAACCCAATATATACTTTATTGGGTCGCAGATAAATTTTTTGAGGTGTTACAAAGGGAATGACTAGATTGGTATACCCCCATCCTATGGTGGTCGGTATAAAAAAAATTAAGGTGTTTTGATCATGTTTGTGTCTTAAGTCTTTGGTATTCAAATTAATTTTATATTCTTTAGATAGCAATATTAGGAAAGAACTTTAAAACTAGGAAAAGTAGGATTGATAACATTTCGTGATCATTTTAATGAAGATTAGGTTAGGTTAAAAAGAAGTTGCTAATATTAATCCGCCCCATGCCACTATGATAATCTGACATTCTTGACTATGCCTCAGGAGATGGACCAATAATATTGACAAATCTGCTTGATTTTTATACCCACCACCGTAGGATAGGGGGTATATTCATTTAGTCATTCCGTTTGCAACACATCGAAATATCAATTTCAGACCCTACAAAGTAAAGGGTGATTTTTTTGAGGTTAGGATTTTCATGCATTAGTATTTGACAGATCACGTGGGATTTCAGACATGGTGTCAAAGAGAAAGATGCTCAGTATGCTTTGACATTTCATCATGAATAGACTTACTAACGAGCAACGCTTGCAAATCATTGAATTTTATTACCAAAATCAGTGTTCGGTTCGAAATGTGTTCAAATTTTGACAAATTTTGTTCAGCGATGAGGCTCATTTCTGGTTGAATGGCTACGTAAATAAGCAAAATTGCCGCATTTGGAGTGAAGAGCAACCAGAAGCCGTTCAAGAACTGCCCATGCATCCCGAAAAATGCACTGTTTGGTGTGGTTTGTACGCTGGTGGAATCATTGGACCGTATTTTTTCAAAGATGCTGTTGGACGCAACGTTACGGTGAATGAACACATTTCGAACCGAACACTGATTTTGGTAATAAAATTCAATGATTTGCAAGCGTTGCTCGTTAGTAAGTCTATTCATGATGAAATGTCAAAGCATACTGAGCATCTTTCTCTTTGACACCATGTCTGAAATCCCACGTGATCTGTCAAATACTAATGCATGAAAATCCTAACCTCAAAAAAATCACCCTTTATATAAATTTGGGATCGTCGTAAAATTCTAAGACAATTTAACGATGTTCGTGTGGCTGTCCGTCTATCCGTCCGTCCGTGTATTGTAATCACTCTTCACAGCCTTCAAAAATTGAGATATTGAGCTAAAATTTGGCACAGATACGTCTTTTTGATGCACGCTGGTTCAGCTCTTGAACGGGCCAAATCGGGCTATATTTGGATATGGCTGCCACATATACTGATCTGACGATAAAGGGTTTGAAGCCCATAAAAGCTTTATTTATTACCCGATTTCGCTGTGGGTGAAACAATGGGTTATTTAAATTCTCCAGACATCTGAGCTAAATATGGTTCAGATCAGACTATATAACTGGCATATAGACCGATCTCTCGATTAAGGGTCTGAATCCCATAAAAGCTTTGTTTTTAACCGATTTCGCTGAAATTTTAAAACAGTAAGTAATTTTACGCCTCCTAATATAGGACCCAAATATGGTTCAGATCGGCCTATATTTAGATATAGCTGCCATATAGAACGATCTCCCCATAAAGGGTATGAAGCCCATAAAAGCTTTATTTGTTACCTGATTTCGTTAAAATTTGAAACAGAGGGTTACATTAGGCCTCCTGACATCTGACCTAAATATGGATCAAATCGGAATATATTTAGGTTTAGCTGCCATATAGATCGATCTCCCGATAAAGGGTCTGAAGCCCATAAAAGCTTTATTTTTTAACCGATTTCGCTGAAATTTAAGACGTTGAGTAGTTTTACGCCTCCTAATATAGGACCCAAATATGGTTCATATCGGACTATTGAAAAAATTCTACGAAGTTCGTGTCTTAAGTCTTTTGATTTGAAATCAATTTAAATATTTTTTTGGAATTAAAATAATAGTATAAATAACATCAAGAACAATGTTAATTAGTATAAAAACGGCAAAATTTTTAAAATTTTTTACAAAAAAATAGGTGTATGGGAGCGGTTGTCTTCAATTTTCGATTTTACATCAAATTCACCTTCTTTAGGCATCGATATTAAGATATAACTTTAAAAATAGCAAAATTAGTGCTGATAACATACCCATGATCAATTTATTGAAAATTTGACATTTTGTGGCTACGCCTCACGAAGCACAGTGAGACGGAAAGGAAAAATATAATAAAAACAAGTAAAAGCGTGCTAAGTTCGGCCGGGCCGAATCGTATATACCCTCCACCATGGATCGCATTTGTCGAGTTCTTTTTCCGGCATCTCTTCTTAGGCAAAAAAGGATATAAGAAAAGATTTGCTCTGCTATTAGAGCGATATCAAGATATGGTCCGGTTTGGACCACAATTAAATTATATGTTGAAGACCTGTGTAAAATGTCAGCCAATTCAAATAAGAATTGGGCCCTTTGGGGGTTCAAGAAGTAAAATAGAGAGATCGATTTATATGGGAGCTGTATCGGGCTATAGACCGTTTCAGACCATAATAAACACGTATGTTGATGGTCATGAGAGAATCCGTCGTACAAAATTTCAGGCAAATCGGATAATAATGCGACCTCTACAGGCTCAAGAAGTCAAGATCCCTGATAGGTTTATATGACAGCTATATCAGGTTATGAACCGATTTGAACCTTATTTGTCACAGTTGTTGAAAGTAAGAATATAATACGTCGTGCAAAATTCCAGCCAAATCGGATAGGAATTGCGCCCTCTGGAAGCTGAAGAAGTCAAGTCCCCAGATCTGTTTATATGACAGCTATATCACGTTATGAACCGATTTGAACCATACTTGGTACAGTTGTTGGATATCATAACAAAATACTACGTGCAAAAATTCATTCAAATCGGATAAGAATTGCGACATCTAGAAGCTCAAGAAGTCAAGACCCAAGATCGGTTTATATGACAGCTATATCAGGTTATGAACCGATTGGAACCATACTTGGCACAGTTATTGAATATCATAACAAAACACGACGTGTAAAATTTCATTCCAATCGGATAAGAATTGCGGACTCTAGAGGCTCAAGAAGTCAAGACCCAAGATCGGTTTATATGGCAGCAATATAAGGTTATGGACTGATTTGAACTATACTTGGCACAGTTGTTGGATATCATAACCAATCGGATAAGAGGCTCGAGAAGTCAAAACCCAAGATCGGTTTACAAGGCAGCTATATCAAAACATGGACCGATATGGCCCATTTACAATACCAACCGACCTACACTAATAAGAAGTATTTTGTGCAAAATTTCAAGCAGCTCGCTTTACTCCTTCGGAAGTTTGCGTGCTTTCGGCGTGCTTATGGGGTCTCAGACGAATATTTCGAGTAGTTACAAACAGAATGACGAAATTAGTATACCCCCATCCTATGGTGGAGGGTATAAAAATATGCGGTATGGGAACAGGTAGAGATATCTTGCAACGTGGTTTTGTCTACGGCTGAGGTCGATCAGCAGTCGTCCAGGGTTTACCTTTAAGGATCCACAAATCTTAAATAAATACTTTTCAGGGTACGTTCCAACCTCTCTGGTGCAAGGTGTTGTTTGGTGACTTGCAACGAGGCGCTTTAGCCGGCAGGCGTTTAATGTACAGCATTGAAACACTCGGTACGGATAGATTCGGTATTTAGTCGGTTTCTTCGGTATTCGGACGGTTCAAGCTTGCGTAATCTGGTGGTTAAGGGTTCAGTTAGGATTTGGATTGTCCGGAATTCTGTTGTCTTCTGGTTGTGGGCTTATTGGGACCTTAGGTTTGGTTTAGACGCGCACTGTGGGTATCACCTCTACTTTGGTTGGAGTCTGGAAAGACAAGAGCAGAGTTAAGGGAAAAGGGTGAGCAATTCAGTGGATACGAACGAGTCGCGTCACGATGGGAACAAGTCGCGTTAAGATGCGAACGAATCAGTGTTAGAGTGCGAACTAATCACATTAGGATGAGAGCTAATCAGCTGAAGGATGCGAACTAATCACGTTAGGAACAGTTTCGAAGTCGCGTTAAGATGCGAACAAATCAGCGTTAGAATGCGACCAAGTTACCTATTCTTGTTAGGATGCGAACGAATCAGCTTTATGATGCGAACTAGTTTTGTAGTCGCGTAAGGATGCAAACGAATCAGCGTTAGGATGCGAACTAGTTCAGTATGGATACGAACGGGTCGCGTCACGATGGGAACTAGTCGCGTTAAGATGCGAACGAATCAGCGTTAGGGTGCGAAGTAATCACGTTAGGATGCAAACGAATCAGCTTTAGGATGCGAACTAATCACGTTAGAACTAGTTTCGACCACATTTATTATCCGATTTTACTGAAATTTAAGACTGTGAGTTGTGTTAGGCCCCTCGACATTCTTCGTCAATTTGGTCCAGATCGGTTCAGATTTCAATATAGCTGCCATATAGACCGATCCTCCGATTTAGGGTCGTAAGCCCATAAAAACCACATTTATCATCCAAAGTTGCTGAAATTTGGGACAGTGAGTTATGTTAGGCTCCTCGACATCCTTCGTCAATTTGGCTCAGATCGGTCCAGATTTGAATATAGCTGCCATATAGACCGATCCTCCGATTTAGGGTCGTAAGCCCATAAAAACCACATTTATCATCCAAAGTTGCTGAAATTTGGGAGAGTGAGTTATGTTAGGCTCCTCGACATCCTTCGTCAATTTGGCCCAGATCGGTCCAGATTTGGATATAGCTGCCATATAAACCAATCTCTCGATTTAAGGGTTTTTGCCCATAAATGGAGCATTTATTGTCCGATGTCGCCGAAATTTGGGACATTGAGATAGGTTAAATCCCTTGACATAGTTCTACATTATGGCACATATCGGTCAAAATTTGGATATAGCTGCCATATAGACCGATCTCTCGGTTTTAGGTTTTGGGGCCAGAAAAAGCGCATTTATTGTCCCATGTCGCCGCAATTTGGGACAGTGAATTGTGTTGGGCTCTTCGACATCCTTTTTCTATTTCACTCAGATCGATCAAGATTTGGATATAACTGCCATATAGACCGATATCTCGATTTAAATCTTGGTCCCAAAAAGACGCATCCGATTTAACTGAAATTTGACACATTGACTTATGTAAGGCTTTTCGACATCCATGTTGTATATGGTTCAGATGGGTTTATTTTTAGATATAGCTACTAAAAAGACCAATATTTTGTTATACATAATTGAACATTGACTTGTACTAATTAGTATTTGGTCCAAATCGGAACATATTTCGATATAACTACTATGGGACAAAAGGTATGCAAATTTCACTGGATTTTGATGAAAGGAGGTTAACATACATACCCGAGGTGGTGGGTATCCAAAGTTCGCCCCGGCCGAACTTAACGCCTTTTTACTTGTTTTTTAAATCATTTGATTTGCTTTGACTTTTGATTTTGGTAAGTGATTTTCTTTTGAATGGGGAACGTCTTCATTTCAAAACATGTTTCCATATTACCTTAACCCAAGGTGTTCGAACTAACTTTTACTTCAAATTGAGGAAAGACCATATCAAATTCATATAAAAAGTGAAAATCTAAGACAACTCTATTTGTCACACCTTTTGATTGGCTTTTATAACAAAAAATGTCAAATAAATTTCCTACATATATTTTTTTCTCATACCCACAGAGAGAGAGAGAGGGAGATAATTAATAAAATTGTAAACTTTCACTGATTCCTTTTGTTTGAAGCTCACTGATGAAAATTTTTCAATACATTGATTAATTTTCTTTTGATTGGTCTTTGTGGTTGTAAATCGAAAACGAAATTGAGGACCACTCATTAAACACTGCTTCTCAATGTAATGCGCTAATTTGTCTCCTTTCAAAAGAAAAACTATATACTACCATGAATATTGAAAAGAATTCCCCAAGGCAGTATGCTTCAAAGAACATTCATCAAATCTGGATTGGTATGAGGGACATGCGGTTGTAATATTTGTTTTAAAGGTTTCGTTTACCTTCAGCAGTTTTTTGACTCGTGCCTTAGGTGTTTGTCTTTATCTTCTACTCGATAGAGAGAAATGAGAAATGATTGTGCCTATGCCATTGGCTGGTAAACATTTGTTAAGGTTACACATTTGCTTGCATCGTATCGGTAACGGTTTTAAATTTCCAAAATATGGTGCCTAGATATGATGGGAATAAAGATGCAAGAATGCTACTATGGGGGAAAATATTTTAAGTGTTTTCTTTATTGCAAGAGTGTTATTTATTTCTGTTTGATCGGTTTTTCTTTTAGTATTCCTTTTGCATATATCCTAGGGCGAGCAGCTATGCTAAGAAACACTTTCACTGAATTGATAATTTTTAATACTAGTTTTATAAGCGTAACCAACCCGGCTTTTATTCTAGAAACAATTGTCGAAAGAAAGTAAAATAGCTGATTTAGTAACCGTTGAGTGGAGCAAATGTGTTTTCATTTCGCTGCCCAAAGAAAAAAATCCGAAAAATTTTAAAGCCTTTTAGGAGTAGGCTCAAAATGAGCTCCAAAGACCCAACAGCTGCGTTGGTGGCATCAGACCGTAGCATGTTGTCCTCCCTCTCCTATAGGTGTGGGTGCCTTGGCACCCTTTTTAATCGTCAGACTAAAAAATGAGGAAGAGACGGATAAGCCAGAGAGATGCATAGTTCGTCCCCCTCCTTTGAGTAAAGATGGAGTTTCCGATTTAGATTCAGACAGCGACATTGTCAACGAAACAGTCATCGCAGCCGAATCGAGAGATGAGGATAGCGGGATGACGGCAGAAATAAGCGATGGCTTTGCTAAGCCCACAAGCAAACCGGGAAATCGATGCGGTACATGACGAAGGAGACAGCGGGGTGTGTACCGGCAGCGCAATCGGCGATGCTGGAAAGGATAGAACTGACATTTCAGTTACTTCTACGGAAGCTGGAAAGAGAATCAGATCTCCGGAAGAGCATAACACTGCCAAGACGTTGATGAATAACGGCAGAAATAAGCGATGGCTTTGCTAAGCCCACAAGCAGATCGAGGAAGCGATGCGATACACGACGAAGAAGACAGAGGGGTGTATACCGGCGGCGCAATCGGCAATGCTGGAAACGATAGAACTGACATTCCAGTTACTTCTATGGAAGCTGGAAAGAGAATCAGATTTCCCGAAGAGCATAACACTGCCAAGACGTTGATGAAAAAGAAAAAGAGCTCCTCGCTTTCAAGTGCTCTGGGAAGAACAAGCCAACCACGATGGGCTTCATCAGGCATCATGGAAGTCTGAAACAAGCAAAACCAAGATTTGGTCGTGGAGAAATGGTAGGTTTTCTACAGGGAGGAGAAGGAACTTTAAATCCAACATTTTAGAAAGGACAAGAAAGGAAACTCTTGCCCTATACACCTGCAAGAGAGACATTGGCAAAAATTGAGGGTTTAGACCACGTGTCATGCATTGGGTATATATTGCAGTTGTCAGACCTTAAATGCTATATGGTGTTATGGTCTGGTGGACGTCGCTGCAAAAGTCCACCTACTGCTCAATACTTAACCGGATCCAAAGGGTGGCTTGTTTGTGCATCACAGCCACACTGAGGACGACACCAACTTATGCACTGAATTTAATACTACATCTTATGCCTCTGGACGTTGTGGCTATCCAAATTGCTGCGACCACTACCGGGAGGTAAAGGGAGCTTTCTCATTGGTCATGTGGCGGCTACGGACACTGTGTTATCCTTGATACTATATCCGATGTTCCAGGCAGTGTGGATTACACCCTGCCTAAGCCGTTTTTTTTATAAACAAGTAAAAGCGTGCTAAGTTCGGCCGGGCCGAATCTTATATACCCTCCACCATGGATCGCATTTGTCAAGTTCTTTTCCCGGCATCTCTTCTTAGGCAAAAAAGGATATAAGAAAAGAGTTACTCTGCTATTAAAACGATATCAAGATATGGTCCGGTTCGGACCACAATTAAATTATATGTTGGAGGCCTGTGTAAAATTTCAGCCAATTCGTTTAAGAATTGCGCCCATTGGGGCTCACGAAGTAAAATAGAGAGAACGATTTATATGGGATCTGTATCGGGCTATAGACCGATTCAGACCATAATAAACACGTTTGTTGATGGTCATGAGAGGATCCATCGTACAAAATTTCAGGCATATCGGATAATAATTGCGACCTCTAGGGGTCAAGATCCCAGATCGGTTTATATGGCAGCTATATCAGGTTATGAACCGATTTGAACCTTATTTGACCCAGTTGTTGAAAGTAAAAATAAAATACGTCATGCAAAATTTCAGCCAAATCGGATAGGAATTGCGGCCTCTAGAAGCTCAAGAAATCAAATCCCCAGATCTGTTTATATGACAGCTATATCAGTTTATGAACCGATTTGAACAATACTTGGCACAGTTGTTGGATATCATAACGAAATACTTCGTGCAAAAATTCATTCAAATCGGATAAGAATTGTGCCCTCTAGAGGGTCAAGAAGTCAAGACCCAAGATCGGTTTATATGGTAGCTATATCAGGTTATGGACCGATTTGAACCATACTTGGCACAGTTGTTGGGTATCATAACAAAACACGTCGTGCGAAATTCCATTCCAATCGGATAAGAATTGCGCACTCTAGAGGCTCAAGAAGTCAAGACCCAAGATCGGTTTATATGGTAGCTATATCAGGTTATGGACCGATTTGAACCATACTTGGTACTGTTGTTGGATATAATAAGAAAACACGTCGTGCAAAATTTCATTCCAATCGGATAAGAATTGCGCACTCTAGAGGCTCAAGAAGTCAAGACCCAAGATCGGTTTATATGGCAGCTATATCAGGTTATGGACCGATTTAAACCATACTTGGCACAGTTATTGGATATCATAACAAAACATGTTGTGCAAAATTTCATTCTGATCGGATAAGAATTGCGCACTCTAGAGGCTCAAGAAGTCAAGACCCAAGATCGGTTTATATGGCAGCTATATCAGCTTATGGTCCGATTTGAACCATACTTGGCACAGTTGTTGGATATCATAGCAAAACACGTCATGCAAAATTTCGTTCCAATCGGATAAGAATTGCGCACTCTACAGGCTCAAGAAGTCAAGACCCAAGATCGGTTTATATGGCAGCTATATCAAAACATGGACCGATATGGCCCATTTACAATACCAACCGACCTACACTAATAAGAAGTATTTGTGCAAAATTTCAAGCGGCTAGCTTTACTCCTTCGGAAGTTAGCGTGCTTTCGACAGACAGACGGACGGACGGACGGACGGACGGACGGACGGACAGACGGACGGACATGGCTAGATCGACATAAAATGTCACGACGATCAAGAATATATATACTTTATGGGGTCTCAGACGAATATTTCGAGTAGTTACAAACAGAATGACGAAATTAGTATACCCCCCATCTTATGGTGGAGGGTATAAAAAGTACTGTACCACTATTCCTGATAGAAACGATTGGAACTACGATAGCCCTGTTAATAGAAGTTACATGGACTTGGGCTTTGGGGTGTACTCTATAGATCTAGAACTGGTCAAATCAAAAAAGTTACCCGACCACTGCAGCGTATATCAAGCCGAAATCCTTGCAATTAAGAAAGTGGTGGAATGGCTAAGATATAATGTCTTTACGACAATTGGCATAGAAATCTTCTCAGACAGCCTGGAGAACGTATTATTGAACACAAAAACCGACCGTCACAGATCTCTCAACGAGATGGCTGAACAGTTCAAAATTCACTTGTTCTAGGTGCCGGGCCACAGAGATATCCCAGGGAATTGTAATGCGGACGAGCTTGCGAAACTAGAAGCTACCCTACACGTTTCAGGGATACCGGAATCTATGGGTATGCCTCTAGCGACATGCAAGCTAAGTTTTCAGGACCAGGCCCAAAGGACAACGAATGATAGATGGTCACAAAGAGGGGGCTGTGAGCAATCCCAAACTATGTGGCCTAATCCAGATTTGGAGAGGTCTACCGCTTTGCTGTCACTGGCTAGAATAGACATCTTAGTCATTGTGTTCGTCATGACAGGTCACTGTCTAATCGAAAAACATGCTGACAGACTGAAGGTTGCCAGCAACGACTTTTACAGAAGCTGTAAGAACATCGAAGAGGCACCTATAGAACACCTTCTGTGTGTGTGTCCTGCACTAGCAGTCAAAAGGAGTTTCATTTTAGGTTCTCATTTCTTTGAGAACCTGTCTGATTTAGCGGATGGATGATCTGGATGTTTCAACGGTAGGAACTAGAAGGCATCTTCCCTCTTCTGTTCCTGTGGTATCACAATGGACGAAAACGTCTAAGTGAGTCTGATGGCAGACTGCCACTTAAACCTAACCTAACTTCGCTTTGCGTCAGCGGAATGTTTTGATACTCTCAAAAAGCTCATTTGAAGTATCCAGACTCCCTAGGGCATAAAGCTCGACCTTGTGAGAAAGATGGAAATCCCACAGCTCACCAAGGCGACGGTTTTCATCAAGCATGATGGAAGTCCTAAACAAGCAAAACACAGATTTGGTCGTGGAGAAATGGTAGGTTTTCCACGGAGAGGAGAAGGAACTCTCCTAGTGGTGGGCATTAATCAAGTCTTCGTGACAAGGTCTTCGCTAAGACTAAAGGCATGGCGTACTACAAGGCCATGGCCGTCTTATTCAAGATTAGGAAGACAAGCATAGACAAATATCCTCATATTAAGCCATCAGACGAAGCAGTGGCGGGACACTCAATACGGCCAAACGGATAGGGGCTGACGATGAGACAATCACCGCCTCTCTCAATATTAGGAAGACTAGGATAAGCAAAGATCTTAATACTAAAACATCAGGCAGTGCAGGGGCGAGAAACCCAACACAGCCTAACGAAGAGGGACCCAACGATGGAACCATTACCGACTTTCTCGAGATTAGGAAAACAAGGATGGATAAAGATTCTAGTGCTGAAACATAAGGCAGTGCAGCGACGGGAGTCTCAATGCAACCCAACGGACAGGGAGCCGATGATGGTACCATCACCTACTTCCAAGAAGCCCATTTACTTAGGATTTGGAAGGCTATCATAAGCAAAGATCCTAATATTGGAACATCAGGCAGTGCAGGGACTGTAGACTCAATACAGCCTAACGAACAGGGACCCGATGATGGAACAGACTTTCTCAAGATTCGGAAGACTAGTATAGGCAAAGATCCTAATATTGAAACATCAGGCAGTGCAGTGACAGGAAAGTCAATGCAGCCTAATAAGCAGGGAGCGGGCGATGAGATCATCACCCATTACCAAGAAGCCCATTTACTTAAGGACCAATGATTTAGGTTATCCAGATAAATCTCCGCCGGAGCGAGACAGCTACACACGCTCTGATGGAGAAAATCAGCAAGGGCCAGATTCATATTGCCTTAATTCAGGAGCCATGGACGACCCGGAACAAAGTTTCTGAACTGAACCATATCAAGTACCATTTATTCTATACTAACTCAGGTACTCGGCCAAGGACCTGCGTTATTTGTCATAACATTTTAAATTATTTATTTATATCGATGATGGAACCATTACCGACTTTCTCAAGATTCGAAAGACTAGTATAGGCAAAGATACTAATATTGAAGTATCAGGCAGTGCAGTGACAGGAAAGTCAATGCAACCTAATGAGCAGGGAGAGGACGATGAGGTCATCACCCATTCCTAAGAAGCCCATTTACTAGAGGACCAATAATTGAGGTTATCCAGATGAACCTCCAATGGAGCGAGACAGCCACACACGCTCTGATGGAGAAAATCAGCAAGGGCAAGATGCATATTGCCTTAATTAAGGAGCCATGGACGACCCGTAACAAAGTTTCTAGACAGAGCCATATCAACTACCAATTATTCTATACTAACTCAGGTACTCGGCCAAGGACCTGCGTTATTTGTCATAAAATTTTTAATTATATTGGGTTGCCCAAAAAGTAATTTCGGATTTTTCATATAGTCGGCGTTGACAAATTTTTTCACAGCTTGTGACTCTGTAATTGCATTCTTTCTTCTGTCAGTTATCAGCTGTTACTTTTAGCTTGCTTTAGAAAAAAGTGTAAAAAAAGTATATTTGATTAAAGTTCATTCGAAGTTTTATTAAAAATGCATTTACTTTCCTTTAAAAAATCCGCAATTACTTTTTGGGCAACCCAATATATATGCCCAGAGTTGTCAACGTCGTATGCAACAGTGGTGAGACAGGCAGACGTTTGAGCATACCTGGCATCACTTTATCTGCCTTTCGACTCTCCGACACCGCCACCCACGTCGGAGCTGCAACGTCTGGTGAGGAAAACAAAACAGACAGGAAGTGAGGTGCTAATATAATGCGAAGCGAACTCTCACCACATTTCGTGAGATAGTACCAACATTAATAAGCGGGGCCAAGCCCTTGCAGATTTCTTGAATACTACCTACCTAATAACACTTAATATTGGGAACAACACCGCTATCTTTGTTAATAGGATTAGGCAGAAGTTTTTAGATGTGATGATATATTCGGAAAATCTAATCGATGAGGTTCAGGATTTGAGGGTCTCCATAGAACACTCATTCTCTGAACATCACTACATTTGGTTTAGAATCGCACGGCCAGCGCCGAATCTGATAAGCTTACGGTACAAGTTGAAAACCAACTGGACCAAATTCGGAAGACTACTTTGTAGCGTATTTATACTGAAGCTGTCTGCGAGTCTGTAGAAGGCTACTATAGCCTTATACAGGGTGGCTGATGAAAGCCGCTACCAAAAAAAAATGTAATAACTTTTTTTCTATTTAATAATAATAATTTAATAATTAATTTAATTAATTAATTAATTAATTTAATTAATAATAATTTAATAATTAATTTAATAATTTAATTTAACATGAATAAAAGAAAAATGTATTCCATACACCGAAAAAAAAATGTAGCAATATTCATCATTGTAGCAATATTCATCAGCCACCCTGTACAATAAAATTTTTACAGAGTTATGTTGTACAAATGTATATGTATTTTGTATTTGTATTTTATTATGATAAAACCCATACAAAAGACAGTGTCTTATATAAAGCATGGGTTAGTAAATTGATAAATACAATGAGTTCAACAAGTTTTCAATTAAATAGAACAATAATTGGTACAAAGAAAATTTAACAATTTAATCAAAGTTACTAGTAAAAAAACAAAACAAATAATTAATTAAAATAGTTATAAATCAAAGATTTGGGTTGTTCATTACTTATAATTTGAATACTATTGGGAAGATTATTCCAGAGACGTATAGCATTAACAAAGAACTGTAGTTCAGATACACGATATTGATGACGTATTTGTATTACTTGCTTACCTCTTGTAGAGTTGGCAAAACGCAATACAGAAGCCAGATATGACGGCTCATTGGTATAAATTATCTTGTGGATCATTTGCAACGAGCGTATCTTAAGGAACGAGTTAAAAGAGACACCATATACTTGTCTGGCAAAGTCAGATACCCGGTCTCTTCTACGCAAACCAAAAATGTATCTAACGACATCGTTAAAGGCCACATGCAATTTATTCCTATGAGTTACATCACAACCGTAAAAAACCTCGCAAGTGTATAATAGTTTCGGCAGAATAAATGTCTTAGCCAAAAGCATTCTTATTGACAAAGGGGTATACTGTCGACTCATATATAAGTTTCGTAAAACGCCGTAGGTCCTGCCCACTGTCATACTGACATGATTCTTCCATGAAAGTCTATCATCAAACTCCAAACCAAGGTTTCTTGCAGATGAAACAATCTCAGTTGGGGTTCCAGCAATTGCCACATCAAGATTGGGCGGCATTGTCACCCGATTCCTACCAATTACAAAGCACTTTGACTTTGTTGGATTTAAAAGTAGTCCGTTGGCGTTTGCCCATGAGTTTATCCTATCCAAGTCATTATTTAGTCGAAGTACGCCATTGATCAGCCTCTCCGGCGAGGAGCTCATATACAGCTGTACGTCGTCGGCATATATATGAATACCACAGTTGCGCAACTGTCCAGGAAGGTCATTGCTATATAAGGAAAAAAGGAGTGGGCGCAATACAGACCCCTGTGGAACACCTCTTGAGACTGGAAGATAACTAGAACAGGGGCTATCAACACATACCAATTGGCTTCTATTCGTAAGATAGGAATATATAAGATCCGTTGTTCTTCAGAAAATTTAAATAAATGTTTCAGTTTAAGTCATAGTATATTGGGATCAACGGAATCAAATGCTTTCGAATGATGTAAAAGAACAAGAAAGGTAACTTTATCGCTGTCAATATCACTCCTTACATCTTCAACTACTTTCAAAAGTGCAGTAGTGCAACTGTGCTTTGGCCGGAAACCATATTGAAAATCTGTTAGCAGCGAATTATTCGCAATATATTCAGATATTTTCCGGTTGACTAGAGTCTCAAATATCTTAGAGACGTATGGAAGTATTGCTATTAGCCTAAATTCCTGGTTATTCTTTGGTATTGGGACTATCCTTGTCCGTTTCCAAGACTGTGGATACGTGGCATGTGGCATATATACGGAAGAATAAAGGGTAGAATTATCCTAAAAAATCTTGGGTCAATACCATCAGAACCAATGGCATTAGACTTAATCGATTCTACAGCGCTAACGATATCGCTTTGTTCAAAACGCTCAAGATCAAAACGTAGGTCTGGTGAGGTGTTGTTACAACTATGGTTTACGTTACTAAATTTGTTTGCAGGAAAATGGAAAAACTTAGCCTATATGGCGATAAACATAGACTTCTTTTATTTTCTTTTCAACTTCCACCATTTTAGAATACAATTAAATTCCTTTATAAAATTGTATTTCCTCGAACACATTTTTTAAATGTACCATGGGATTTTCTTTCGAAAAATATTTCAATGAATAAATTATTTTACATTTTTGCCAATATTTAACTAAATTTTATAACAAGCTTGCCCATTGGAGTGTCTGTGAATATTGGCTTACAAAGTCATATTCGCAGTTTATGCGGCTCTTTGGAATGCTAATGTGCAGATAGGTGCGTTTTTAATAGATATATGTGTATATTAAATCACCATGTTAATAGTAAAAACATTAATTCACAACCACTAAGCATTTCCGTTGACTGAGTTTCGTTGCTTCCGTTTTTCTTTTTCGTTATTTTACATTACAATTAAATCGAATTAAAAAGTAACACAAAGGTCTTGAAGAGAAAATTATAACAATCAAATAAAACAAAAAAAAAATAATAATGTGTAGACCACAAGCAACTACCAGTATATCGGTCTCTGAATGACTTATCTTATTCGCAGATGGGTTATAGAAGCCATATTGCACTGAAGGACATGACTAAGGACTCACTATATACTGGTTCGAATTTGTTTATTCTATGATACCAGGCATCATCCTGACAGGAACATCAGAAAATTTTTCAGCCGTGATTATCCCCCTCCTAATGCCGGCGACATTTGTGAGGTACTTTGTTAAAACTTCTCCCCAAAGAGGTGACGCCCTGCGACACGCCGTTATGGCCCGTCACCCAAACGATACGGATTTTGCCATATTCAGAGATGACAATAATCTCCTTACACTGCAAGACTGTTCCTGCCCTCACCGTCCTGGTTGTTATTGCCCTTATGGCAATTTCACTGTCCCTAAAGATGTTCACACTCGACGTCCTCACGTTAGCACCACACCAACTCACGCATTCCGTGATCGCCCGGATCTCCGCCTGCAGGACCGTATTATGGTCAGGCAGTCTAAAACAGATCTCAGTCCCTGGTTTTTCAATGTCGACCCCCAGGCCCATTCTGTCCTCTAGCTTTGATCCTTCCGTGTAACATAATCTTCCAGATATCAATACCAAGGTTTCGTCAATCCAAGACTGTGCCGATGGCAGCAGTGCCTCACACTCGACTTCAAAGTCCATCTCAGGTATCCGATCGGAGACCACCTTTCTTCCTTCTAGATTTCCTATTGTCGCCTCGATTATACCGCGATGATATGAACTGCTCGGTTATAAAAAGGAGGCCCTTATCATTGAGCTTAATATTGAATTGGACACCACTCATTGTTTTGTGAGAAGTTTGCCCCAGTTCCTTAATGAAATGTTCATGGGCAAATTGGCATTCTTACAAGGCATCATAACATAAAAATCTTATAAATGATCTGGTGGACGACGCTCCAAAAGTCTACCTACTGTTCAATACTCAGCTGTATTCAAAGGATAGAGCCATGGTCATTCGCATATGAGATTAATCGAACTTCATCCTTGTTGAGATACCTAAGGCGTTCCCCAAGTCACCATCCTTCCTCTCGAGTTCCTGCTAAGCGACATAGTAATTCTTCCAATAACAAGGAGGCAACAATGGCGTACTCCTTTTCGTATCTCGTATCACTTCGTCGAGAATCATTGCCATAGCCTACCCTTAAGGTTGTGTCCTACTGAAGTTCTCCGATGTCCCATCGGTGAATGGCTTGCATTCTAAGAGATATACATCAGGAAGCTCTACATGTAACAGCAAAGTGGGCTACCGAAAGTGATCTAGGTATAAATCCGTGCCAGGCTGAAGTAGTTCTTTTCAGCAGGAGATACAAGGAGATAGTGGAACCTGTCTCCTTGAGAGGAGAGAATGTTCCATTTACAGAAAGCGCAAAATACCTGGGTGTTTTGCTGGACAGGGAATTGAACTTCAAAAACCAACAGTTTGGAAAGGGCAAGAAGTCAACTCTTGCCATTTACACCTGCAAGAAAGCCATTGGTAAAAGTTGGGGGGTTAGACCGCGTGTCATGCATTGGGTATATACTGCAGTTGTCAGACATATAATGTGATATGGTTTTGTGGTCTGGTGGACGGCGCTTCAAAAGTCCACCTACTGCTCAGTACTTAACCGGATCCAGAGGATGGCTTATTTGTGCATCACAGGCGCACTGAGGACAACACCAACTGATGTACTGAATTCAATGCTACATCGTATGCCGCTGGACATTGGGTCTAGACAAATTGCTGCGACCAATGCCGTGAGGATAAGGGAGCTTTCTCTTTGGGAATGTGGCGGCTACGTACACCGTGTTATCCTTGATACAATATCCGATGTTCAAGGCAGAGTGGATTACACCCTACCTGAGCCGTTGTTTGATAAAAAGTACTCTACCACTATTCCTGACAGTACCGATTGGAACTACAATATCCCTGGATATGTACGGATGGTTCCAAACTAGATGACCAGGTGGGTTTTGGGGTGTTAAAAAATGTATAACTGTACTAAAAATTTAGAACTGTCATATCGAAAAGTTTACCTGACCACTGCAGTGTGTATCAAGCGGAGATCCTTGCAATTAAGGAAGAGGTGGAATGGCTAAGATATAATGTCATAACGACGATTGGCATAAATATCTTCTCAGGCAGCCATTAAATCTCTGGAAAAAGTATTTCCGAACACAAGAAACCGGACCATAGTCAGGATTCAGAACTTCATCGTCTTCTGATTTTACCAGGAGTTCATCCTCACAAGATACGTTAGAACTTATCATTATGAGTCGCAGATCTCTCAACGACATGGTTGAACAGTTCAAAATTCACCTCAGAGATATCCCAGGAAATTGTAAACCAACCAGCTCTGGGGTCCACCATGGCGGTCGCTGTTTGTCCCTTGGTTTGCCACTAGGACATGCTGATACAAGCAAGTCATTCAGGGCTTTCGGGATCCGCTTGACCACTATGTCTATATCCTCCGTAGTTCCCACTTCCTTTTCTAGTCTAGAAGGGATAGTGGTGCAGAATTTGTGCCGAAAGTTATCCCAATCAGACTTTCTTCTGTTTAGGCGAAAGGCGGATTGGGATAAATTCTGCAGTATTTTCTCCAAGTTTAAATTTAATATAACGATGATCAGAGAAGCTGTCGTCGTCCAACACTTCCCAGTCGCATATTCTTCCACTTATATCTTCCGATACAAAGGTAATATCTAGTACCTCCTGCCTGTTCCTAGTAATAAAGGTCGGTTTACCCCCTTTATTACAAATCGCCCGATAGAAACTTATATTGTAATATATTCAATAAGCAGCTCACCCCTTTCGTTGACATCCGAACTTCCCCATATCTGGTGATGTGCATAAGCATCACTTCCCACAATGAGGCTTTTCTTCCCTACAGAAGAGGCTTCAACCAACGACTTAAGGTTTAAAGGCGGCATCTCTGAATCGTGTGCCATATATAGGGAAGCCAGCCAGTAGTGAGATTTGTTTATTTTAAGGCTGGCTACTACTAAATCTTCAGTGCTTAGCGACGGAAGAAGAAAAACCGTCTCCCATTCCCCGTACCCTTGAGAAGTTTAAATCCCGGAATTTTTAGTCCACGTACCATTCCACCACACACCCATGGTTTCTGGATAAGAACCACATCAAATCGCCCAACCATCAGGAAGACCGCCGCCGAAGTGCCCTTACAATGGTGGAGATTTATCTGAAGAAACCGGACCATAGTCAGGATTCAGAACTTCATCGTCTTCTGATTTTACCAGGAGTTCATCCTCACAAGATACGTTAGAACTTATCATTATGAGTTTCAGTACGCATCTAGGGGCAGGTGAGAAAGCTGTGGAACCGCTCTTCCTCAAGACACTGGGCACTTGCGGTGTGGACGACTTCTCCTTGGATGCTTCACTAACCGCTGCTTCCTTAGTTCCGTGGTTCACCGCTGGCGCACACCTTGAGCCCAGTCCGACCGGATAAGCTACCCACACAGGGCTTGTGGGGTCCCGATTCGATGCCTTCCCCTCCTGTCTTGATTGTGGTATGGGGATTTTTAGTCTCCTACAATGCGCCCGACTTTAGTGATGTGGTCGATAGTTCCTGTGGCAAGTGTTCACCAACAACAACTGAGTCGTATCCTGATTCCCCAACCTCACCGCTTCTATAGACCTTCAGTTTCAACTTGTTGAATTCGTAGGATACTACCCCCTTGGACTTGTTGAGGTCTGCGAGACAGCCGGAGTTTAGTACGACTACTGCATGTCTCCTGTCACCAACAGCCTCATCCAACCTACCAATCTTCCAGTCGGCGGTTGAAAGATTGGGCTTTCATTCCTTTAGTCTTCCAAGTATTGATGCAGGATCTGAGGGAATCCTTGGTATACCATTGACCGAAAAGGAATATCTTCCTTCTTGACTAAATCTAGTGCTGCACCTGGCCAGATCTCACCAATCTTTATTGGCGCCCAACGACATATTCCATTTGAGCGTTGATCCCCGAAGGTAATTAGTCTGTATTGGCCCCGATACCAGCCTGCTTCGTCACAAACTGGGGGAGACTCAGAGAATTCCGCAAGGACATCGGAGTATACTGATGACAGTCTACTGACTATCCCACTCCAATTATTTCTTAGTATGCAGCCCTGTTCTTCTCCCTTGTCGACAACTGCCATCACCAAACTGTCCCTAGCGACATTAGCAAAGATTCTTGGACCAATCTTACTGTTGTTCGCCCTAGGTTTTTTAAGCATGGGATGCCCTCCAGTTGAAGGCAGCCTTCTGGCTGACTGCGGAGCAGTTTTCGAATCTAGACGTGTAGTCTTTGGGGTAGTCGGTGCAGCGAATTACCGAGCCCAATTTAGGGAGTCTCTCCCTACTAGTGAGAGTCTTAGGATCATTCGCACCAAGCCTCTCAATAAACCTGAAAGCGATGCGTCTTTTTTTAATCCAACCTTTTAAAGAGCATGATGGTTCGCCGGGGAAGACCGATGGCCTAGGCAAATTAAAGATATGCGAAGAAAGAATAGGTTCGTTTTTGTCCTTAAGACTCGAACCAGGTGTCTTCGTCAAAAGCCCCTGCTGGCCAGTCGTATGTCGGCTAGCGGAGCCTGGAGCTTGGAGCAACCGTTCCACCAGTTGAAGTTTCAGTAGCTAACAACATGTTAAGGCCTAATACCACCACCGCAGCTGTTGGATCTTTGGAGTACATTCTAAGCCTACTCCCGGGCTCTAGATCTGCCGCTCCACTAGAAACAAACGCAAATCATCAACTGCCTAATGGCAGCTATCCTTGAGTGGCTTAAATTTTTCTTCCAAAAATAATGACCTATTACGAGTTACAGGAAAATTCTTGCGGACTGAAATAACAAAATGTCCGATCAACGCAAAGGATCAAACAAGAATCACCAAATATACACCAGATTTTTTCGATTATAGTTAAAGTCCCCCAGTCACGACGACTTAGATTCTTCAAGATAATCTTGGTACTTCAAGGTGTTACAAATAGATTGATAACATAAATATACCCCCCATTCCTATGGTGGTGGATATAAACATTCAAAATTTTTTAAAGCGATATGTTGAACCGACTATACTGCCCACAAAACTACACCAGCATGTGGGGGAGTTTATGGTAGGATTTTTTTTATTTATACAATAAAAAACAAAACGCACAAAAACACACCTACAACCAAAATGGTATCAAAACCTAAACCCAAAATGAAAACTGTTACAATTCACTGAATCTATGTATGAATTTTCATACACTCGTGTATTGGTTTGGCATGTTTCCCCGTCTTGTTCAATGTGAGCCACATTTTGCTGGAGAGCAACACCATACCCAATTTCATTGTCTAAGGAAGTGGGAAAATATGAAAATATTGGCCAAAATAAAACGCAATGTTAAAAATCCATAAAACAAGCACACATCAACACACATTCACTCAGGGAAAACTAAAAACAAAAAAAAAAACTCTAGTGAAGAGGTAAATAAAGTACTTGAAAATAACTCCAGACTAGTACCACAGTCTCTAGCCTAAGGCAGTCATGTTATAAAAACTGTTGATGGTCCCAAATTGTTCAACATTTCAATTTCAGTCATTCAACACAAATCAACTCAGCAAGCAACTAAAACAAAGCGGATTTATTTTATTTTTATTTTATTGGAGTTTAAAAAAATCGGATTTAACACCAACTACTTTTTTTGTGAAAAAGACACCTTAGTCTTGTCCTTCTACCAACCCCAACATCATGAACAGTCGGCAGTTGGTAAGGACATTTGTAGTGAAAAAACATTATAAAAGTGCCAAAAAAGAAATTTAATTCACAAAAATTTCCCAAATTGTTCTGTTTACAGTTTTTGCAAATTTTTCTTGTGCTTGGATTGGTCTTAGTGTTGTACAGTGATTGTGCATCAGCGGGGTAAGTTGGTGAAGAAAAAGGCAGCTATTAACGAAATGAATTTGAACAAATGTTGGAGAAGCTAAAAGAACCGACCTAGTGGATTCTTAAGGGTTAACAAAGTGTTGAAGAAATTTTATTAAAAAAAATCGCAAAAATAGTGACACAAAGCTAAACAAATTTTAAACCAAGTAAAAGCGTGCTGATGTCGGCCCTTACCCTTCAATATGGAATGCTTTCGCAAGTTCTTTGCAAAAATTGCAAATTTTGCCCATGAACATCCCGCTAAGGAACAGGGGCAATCTTCTCACATATCAATGAGTGCAGTCCGATTCAAGTTTAAGCTCAATGATAAGGGGCCTCCTTTTTATAGCCGAGTCCGAACGGCGTGCCGCAGTGCAACACCTCTTTGGAAAGAAGTTTTACATGGCATAGTACCTCACAAATGTTGTCAGCATTAGTAGGAGAAAACCACCGCTGAAAATGTTTTTTCTGATGGTCTCGCCAGGATTCGAACCCAGGCGTTTAGCGTCATAGGCGGACATGCTAACCTCTGCGCTACGGTGGCCTCCTTTGCTATTGGAGCTGTATTAGGCTATGAACAGATTCGGGCCATACTTGGCTGTTGGAGACCATAGTGAATGCCTTTGTGCTAATTTTCAGCCAAATCTGATAAGAACTACGCCCTCTAGAGGCTTAAGAAATATGATCGATGGAAACCATACTCGGCATGTATGCTAGAGGTCATAGAAAAAGTCACTGTGTTAAATTTTAGCCAAATCGGATAAGAATTACGCCCTTTAGAGGCTCAAGAAGTATAATCAGGAGATCGGTTTATATGGGAACCATATCAGGTTATGGCCCGATCCAGACCATATTTGGCACATCTGTTGAAAGTCATAGAAAACGTCAAAGTACAAAATTTCGGCCACACCGGACTTCCGTTTATATGGGAGTTATATCTAGATATGGACCGATATGAACCATTTACAATGCCAACCAATCTATTTGTAAAAAATTTCAAGCGCCAAACTTTACTACTTCGAAAGTTAGCGTGCTTGTAACAAATAGACAGACGGACGGACAAGTCTGGATATTCTTTAAATATAATGGCGATCATGAATATTTGTACTGTATGGGCTCTTAGACCAATATTTCGATGTGTTACAATCGGAAACCATTGTAGCGCAGAGGTTAGCATTTTCGACTATGACGCCTGGCGAGACCATCAGAAAAAATTTTCAACGGAGGTTTTCCCCTCCTAATGCTGGCAACATTTGTGAGGTACTCTCCAAACAGATGTCGTACTGCAACACGCCGTTCGGTCTCAGCTTTAAAAAGGGAGGCCCCTTATCATTGAGCTTAAACTTGAAAACTTGGGTAGAGGCATGCCCAAAGTTTCCAGTTCCCCTGGAATGTGTAAAGTAGATCCTAGTCTCGCAAGCTCATCTGCTCTACAATTCCCTGGCATATCTCTGTGACCTGGCACCCAGAACAGATGAATTTTGAACTGTGCAGCCATCTCGATAAGAGAACTGCGACAGTCGAAGGCGGTTTTTGAATTCAGAAATACATTTTCTCGAGATTTAATAGCTGTCTGAGAAGATATTGATACCAATCGTCGTTATGACACTTAATCTTAGCCTTTCCACCACTTCTTTAATTGCAAGGATCTCCGCTTGATACACATTACAGTGCTCGGGTAACCTCCTTGATAAGACCATTCGTAGTTCTAATGAGTGCACTCCGTAGCTTAAACTACCCTTTACCTTGAGAAAGGTGGGAAAGTGTATAGAAACTACCCTTTCCCTTGGGAAAATTTACTAAAACTACCCCTTCCCTTGGGAAAGAGTACAAACCACACTTTCCCAAGGGAAAGGATACTAAAACTACCCTTTTCTTTGGGAAAGTGTACTTAAACTAAAAGTGTACCAAAACTATCCTTTCCCTTGGGAAAAGGCATTAAAAGTACCCTTTCCCGTAGGAAAGTATACTAAAACCACCATTTCCCTTGGGTAAGGGTATTAAAACTACTCCATTCCTTGGGAAAGGATACTAAAACTACCCTTTCACTTGGGAAAGGGTACTTAAACTACCTTTCCCTTGAGAAAGGGTACTAGAACTACACTTTCCCTTGGGAAAGGGTAATAAAACCTTGGGAAAGGGAAGTTAAAACCACCTTTTCCTTTGGGAAAGGGTACTAGAACTACCTTTTCCCTTGGGAAAGGTTACTTAAGCTACCCTTCCCCTTGGGAAAGTGTACTAAAACTATCCTTCTCTTGAGAAAGGGTACAGTAACTACCTTTTCCCTTGGTATAGAATACTAAAACTACCCTTTTCCTTGGGAAAGGGTACTGAAACTACCTTTTCCCTTGGTATAGGGTACTAAAATTACCCTTTCCCGTGGGAAATGGTACTGAAAATACCTTTCTCCCTTGGGGAAGGGTACTAAAACTACCCTTTCCATTGAGAAGGTATACTAAAACTATCCTTTGCTGTGGAAAAAGGTACTAAAACTACCCCTTTCTTTGGGAAAGTGTACTAAAACTATCCTTTCCCTTAGGAAAGTGTACCAAAACTATCCTTACCCCTGAGAAAGGGCATTAAAACTACCCTTTACCGTGGGAAAGGGTACTAAAACTACCCTTTCCCTTCGGTAAGGGTACTAAAACTACTCCTTTCCTTGTAAAAGGGTACTAAAACTACCCTTTCCCTTGGGAAAGGGTACTAAAACTACACTTTCATTTGGGAAAGGGTACTAAAACTACATTTTCCCTTCGGTAAGGGTACTAAAACTACTCCTTTCCTTGTAAAAGGGTACTAAAACTACACTTTCATTTGGGAAAGGGTACTAAAACTACCCTTTCCCTTCGGTAAGGGTACTAAAACTACTCCTTTCCTTGTAAAAGGGTACTAAAACTACCCTTTCCCTTGGGAAAGGGTACTAAAACTACACTTTCATTTGGGAAAGGGTACTAAAACTACATTTTCCCTTGAGAAAGGGTACTAGAACTACGCTTTCCCTTGGGAAAGGGTAATAAAACTACCCTTTTCCTTGGGAAAGGGTACTAAAACTACCTTTTCCTTTGGGAACGGGTACTAAAGTTACCCCTTTCCTTGGGAAAGGGTACTAAAACCACCTTTTCCGTTGGGAAAGGTTACTTAATCTACCCTTCCCCTTGGGAAAGTGTACTAAAACTACTCTTTTCCTTGGGAAAGGGTACTGAAACTACCTTTTCCCTTGGTATAGGATACTAAAACTACCCTTTCCCTTGGGAAAGGGTACTAAAATTACCTTTTCCTTTAGGAAAGGGTACTAAAATTACCCCTTTCCTTGGGAAAGGATACTTAAGCTACCATTTCTCTTGGGAAAGGGTACTAAAACTACCCTTTTCCTTGGGAAAGGGTACTAAAACTAGCCCTTTTCTTGGGTAAGGGTATTAAAACTACCCTTTCCCTTGATAAAGGGTATTAAAACTACCTTTCCCTTGGGATAGGGTACTAAACCTACCCTTCCCCTTGAGGAGTGTACTTAAGCAATCCTTGTTTAATGGAATGTTACCTAACAAATTTGCATTTGCTGGCATAAGTTTAGCTTCCCATGCTGTCGCGTTAAACAATTGTTTATGTTGACTATAACTTATATGACCAGACCATTGGTCCTGACTGTACTTCACACTGACGATACTTTCTGCTATGTGCAGTAGCTGGTAGGCTGTTCGCCCGCCGTACTCGAGATCGTCTGCCTTCAAGTCAAAGCTTTGTCATGATCATGGAGTTTATTCACGGAATGTAAATATTCCCGCATGCACTGTTAGCCCACTTCCCTCAAATTTAAGGCCTGGAGCATCGACATACCGTCCAAATACATTCCGTTTCGAGGGCGATAAATCTCTTCCCAGTATTTTAATGGCACGGACCACTGCCTAAGAGACGATATTCTCGTCCGACTATTCCAGCGACCAATATCGCGGAGTACCCCGCCAATCACGCATTGACTTAACTTTAGAGCCATGTGAGTCAGTGAGGACTGTGGTCTCATCATTCACCAACACATTATCCTCCTCCAAATCCTCTCTTTCGGTAAAGTAAATTCCGAATTTTCTATTCTGAATCAGTCTCGAATATACAGCAGCCAGAATGAAACTGTGACCGTAACAATCCTCCTTCAACATGCCGAGCTCCCTCACCCTGAGGCCAACCATGGCTGCAAAGTTCCCGATATAGATCTCAATGGACTGCATAAGAAGCATAGTTTCCAAACCTGCCTAAATTCCGAATTTTCTATTCTGAATCAGTCTCGGTGCCAGTTACTCTTAGACCTTCCTCAGACAACCCTCCGCATATACAGCAGCCAGAATAAAATGTAGCGATAACCGTCCTCCTTCAGCATGCCGAGTTTCTTCAGCCTGAGGCCAACCTTGGCGGCAAAGTTCCTAATGTAGATATCAATGGACTGCATAAAAAGCATAGCATCCAAACCTGCCTATGGTGTGGATCTTTTCGCCCCTCATGATTCCTAAGCAGGACAGTCTTTGAACCTTCTTGAACCACTTAGTACTAGTTCCTCGATCTACAGCCTTGTATACCAGTTCTTCATATATATTAGCACAGGTATCACAATGGCCGTAAACATACAGTACATCATATTCCAATTATAGTACGAGAAGGATTGGCTCCTGTGTACCTGTTCCTTGTAGTAGACCTTGTACCCAAAAATTTTTTTAAAACCTTAATGTTTCACTAATTTTCCAAATGTTTCACTAATTTTCCTCTAACAAATATCAATTTTCACATCTCTTTCATTTATTTTAGAAAAAATTCAAAAAAGAAGAAAATCGTCATTCACGTGCCTATCCATAAGAAAATTGAAAAGCATACCCACACCATTGTAAAGCACATCCATCATCATCACAAGCCGATTGTCGTGAAAGAGGAGAAGAAGATCATCGAAGAGCATCATCCGATTATCAAGAAAGAGCATGTATCCCACGAGCATCACCATAAACACGATCATGGCCATCAGCATAAACATGTCGAACCGGCCAAAGAATATGACGATGAGGAGGAGCACATTCATCATCATCACAGCTATGAGCACAAATCTACAGGGCATGATGAAGAAGTCGATGATGATTTCTTGGAAAGGCACTAAAACTTAAGACTGTTAGTATATAATTAGGAAAAGAGTTATAACATGATAAGCAAAGCTGTAATATAAAGTAAAATTTTAGTTTAGGAAAAAATACATTTAAAGAAAATTCATAAAACGTTTACTTCGTTTCAAGGGTGATGTTGGACTCGTCTAAGCGGTGTCATGTATTGTCACAGACGAAAAGGTTTTCAATCTTTTATGATTGGGTGGTCCTAGTTTCACCGAAACTATTTTCTGGGTGTACACTACCATTGTGAGGCCAGTGGTGAAGTATGGAGCATGAAGGCTAGTGAGTTCGAGAAGAGGCAAAGACTGCCTTGAGTCGTAATCAAGGAAGCGTTGAAATCCATACTGCGGGCTTTGAAAGCGATGATGGATATGCCACCTATTCAGGTCTTTTTCAGAATTGTGCCGCTAAGATAACGCTCAAGGTGGGGAAGCTCGGAAGGCGGGTACCACAGTCCTATTCTTGGATATTGCGGAGGAAGATCTCAGATCACCTGGTACCCAAAACAAATTCAGAATAGAATATTCAGGATTCGCTTTCCCAGAAGAAAAGGTTGGAAGGCGTGTGCTTTCTTTGAGGAGGATGAGACCTCATTCTTCACTGATGGCTTCAAGATGGAGTCAGAGATGGGATTGGGGTTTTCAGTATATTGTTCATACCGAGGCAAATTAACAGGTAGCAACAGTTGCCAAACAACAACAACAATTTGAGTGCACTATCCATCAAAATCATTATTTAGTGTAAAGAGATCTCTGGGCTGGAGGTACCCCATACCTTCTCGGCACATTCTGCCCAAATGGATGGGTCTAAAGTAGATGAGAGGTAATCATACAGGATTTAAGACGGATACAGTGTCTTTTAAGTGAAGGTCTTTGCGGTACTTAAGGCGATGTCGATGCGGTAGCGGCCTTCCCATCAGGCCGTCACAATAAATGTGGACAGTCAGAGGGAGCAGAAGGCTCAGTCGTCGATACAAAGAGCATTGTCGTACCGTAGGAAAGGCCGTTATGGCCTGCTGGGTCCTGGGCCATCCAGGAGTTGGATGGAACGAAGCGGACGACAATCGTGTTACCAATCAATCAGCCCCTTCGTACCCCTTTTACGGGGCGCACATCCGATTTCACTGAAATTTGGTATGTTGATGTGGGTTGACCCGAGGAACACGAATCATAAGTTCCTTTTTGGGGCAAAGACCCCTGGGTAAAAAAAATTTGACATGTTTTTGCATATTCGTAATCTACTCCACAATACCTTTCATTTGATACCAACATTTCTTAGGATGGACCACTTCGTCCAAGGGTTTTTTTTTTTTTTTTGCTCCTTGAGTTGTATTTCTGGAGTCAAAAATGGGATGCAAAAAATTTAAAAAATCGGGGATGCGTCCTGTAAAGTGCATTTTCCCCCTTTTCGTATACAATCTTTTGTTATGACATCCAATTAGAGCTGGCAAACTATCGATAATCGCAACATTCGATAGTTTTAATAATAAATATCGATACTATCGTTAATTTCCCATCACCTATATTTCAAACGAAAACGAGAAGTAAAAATCAGGAGATCCATTTATATAGAAGCTATTTCACAGACCAAATGAAACCAAGGCTAATAAAGTCATTAGTTTGCCCAAGCGATTGAAAATTGCGCCCTCTATAGGCGCAATGTACAATACATTCAGTGTCGGATTGATTACTTTTGTTTAATTTGGCAAAAACAATTAATTTTTGTAATTGTATCCATCGGAAAAATATCAAATATCGATAGTGCCATCGATATTTTGCCAGCCCTACGTCCAAATGGCACTCTGTAGATTTCGATATTCAAAAGTCGCTTGCAACATGTCGCAACATAGGAATGCGTTAACAGCTGATTGGGCATTATTTCTAAGCATATGTGTCACCCTGTTGCTTACAGCTGATAGCCCCAACAACAACATGTGTTTTGTTTACTTCAAATGCGGTCGACGTAGGAAAAAACGTGCATGTTATTTTGAACAAAAAGGAGAAAATGGGGAAAAAAGTTTACAATGCAAAGGCCAGGCAACAAAAAGAGATTGTTGTGGATAATTCGGCACTTAAGAATGTAAGCGATTCGTTAAATATTTAAAAACCTCCGAAACTTATCTTTTCATACGTTTTTTTAGGTGAAGTTGGACTTAAACGAGTTGGGAGGGTCTGGAGGCTACGATGAATCAAATGCCTTGGTATTGCCCTCACAAAAGCGTGCCACCAAGGTTAAAGTGGAGCACAAACAAAATGTTAAGATTTTAACTAAGAAACAGCGAAAACATTTGCAAGCCATAGTGGACAAGAAGAAAAAGAAGGAAGGGGTAAGACAAGTTGTTTGGAAACAATAGCCATAAATGAAACACATAGAAGAAGGCAAATGAAATTTTGCCCAAAAACATTTCATCAAGGAACAGAAAAAAAAACCTTGCACATATCAATGAGTGCTGTCCGATTCAAGTTTGAGCTCAATGATAAGGGATCTGCTTTTTACTTCAGACGAGATCGAATGACGTAAGCAGGGCTACACTAATGACTCCACCATTAGTGGGGGATAACCACGGCCTACAATGTGAAATGATGTCCTCGCCAGGCCTAATCAACAAGAATTACCAAAGCAATAAAAAAAAATTCCAGGCTACTGTGGCGCATATTTCGTTGAATCCTGATCTACGAAATGTTTTGCTCATGGTAAAACCTTTCGAATCCGGTTATACAAAAGAGTTCCATTATGATTAGGCCAAAACTTGATATGAAAAAACTTCTTTATGTTCTGTAAGAGCATGTTTGTTGGCAAGTTCACATATTTAGCCTAGAAAAACCTTTCAGCCCTAGCAGAACTCATCCCTTTGTAAGGTTTAAGGATAAGAACCATCCTCATTTCTAAATAGCTTCTATTTTGGGTTTTTAATCTAAAAGAAATTATAATAACGTTTTTAATTTTCCTTTTTTAGCGTGCTGAGCTATTGGAAGCCTTGGCCAAAGTTCAAGTGGATGAAAAGGAGCTGAAACAATACACATCCATAAGTCAAGCACAAACTGTGGGTGTAAAGAAATTGGATACTCTAGATGAATTAATGGCCAAAAAATTACAAAGGCAAAAGATACCCCAAGTTGCAGCTGGAACGAAAATAAGCTCCATAAAAGGGGCAGCCAAAAGAAAATTGCTCATAGAAGAAGAAGCTGATATAGAAGCTAAGAAGAGGAATCCCAATATAGTGGGAATGGAGGAAAGTAGCAGTGACGAGGATGATGATGAGGAAGACGAAGACGAAGAGGACACAGACAATGATATAGAAGAGCAGGATAAGGAAGGCCCAAAGGAAAATCTCGAGCAAAAAGAGGAAGAAAAAGTTGCAGTCGAAAAGACATCACTTAGTGCAACTTCAACTCAAGAGACAAAACAGAAATCCCTTAACGAGCCTTTAAAGTCTCACACAGCCTCTACTTCCAAAGAAGCCAAAAAGTCTGCTCAAGCTTTGGCTGCTGTCAGACCCACTGTTTATGTGCCCGTACTTCGAAATCCTGAAATTCAGGCAGCCCGCTTGAAATTGCCCATTCTTGCTGAAGAACAGCAAGTAATGGAGGTCATCAATGAGAATAACATCATTATTGTAGCTGGTGAAACAGGTTCGGGCAAAACCACACAAATACCTCAGTTCCTTTATGAAGCAGGCTATTGTGAAAATGGCAAATTGATTGGCATTACTGAACCTAGACGTGTGGCTGCAATAGCCATGTCCAAACGTGTTGCCACCGAAATGAACCTAAGCGATAAAGAAGTTTCCTATCTCATAAGGTTTGAGGGTAATGTCACGCCAGAAACCAAAATCAAATTCATGACTGATGGTGTATTGCTGAAAGAGATTGAATCGGATTTTCTATTGAAAAACTATTCGGTTATCATACTGGATGAGGCCCACGAAAGAAGTGCCTATACTGATATCTTAGTAGGTCTTTTGTCAAGAATTGTGCCGCTTAGATTGAAAAGAGGAGGAAATCCTTTGAAATTGATAATCATGTCTGCCACCTTAAGGGTGGAAGACTTCACAGGCAATACCAAGCTGTTTAAAACACCTCCCCCTCTGCTAAAGGTGGAGGCCAGACAATTTCCGGTAACAGTGCACTTTCAAAAGCATACTCCTGATAATTATGTGGAGGAGGCCTATAGGAAAACCGTTAAAATACACTCCCAACTGCCCGAGGGAGGTATTTTAATATTTTTAACCGGTCAACAGGAAGTTAATCAATTGGTGCGTAAGTTAAGAAGAACTTTTCCTTATAAGGCTGAACTTATTAAGGCGAAAGAAGATGCAAAACTCGAGAAACAAGAGCAGGAAGAAACTGATATGAAATCGTTCCACAACTCCGATGACGAGTTCGATATGAAGCGAGCCATACGCAATGTACGGAAATCTAAGAAAAAATTTCTAAATCAATTGGCCTTACCCAAAATTAATTTGGATGATTACAAATTACCCGGTGATGATACTGAGGCTGATCTTTTGGAAGATCAAAACTCTGATTATGACAGCGAAGATGAAACGCCAGAGGGTCATTTAGATGATGATGAAGAAGAAAGAGAAGGTCAATCCATTCAAATGGATGAGGATACAGCGGCGGCTACCACTCGCCAACCCTTGTGGGTCTTACCTTTATATTCGTTGTTGTCCACAGAAAAGCAAAATCGTATATTTCAGCCTCCTCCCGAGGGTTGTCGTCTTTGCATAGTCAGCACCAATGTTGCTGAAACCTCACTCACCATACCCAACATTAAATATGTGGTGGATAGTGGAAAACAGAAAACTCGTCTCTATGATAAGATTACTGGGGTCAGTGCCTTTGTGATTACCTATACCTCCAAGGCCTCTGCTGATCAGCGAGCAGGTCGTGCTGGTCGTGTTAGTGCTGGCCATTGTTATCGCCTTTATTCCAGTGCTGTTTACTCCAATGAATTTGAGGATTTCTCTATGCCTGATATACAGAAAAAACCTGTTGACGATTTAATGCTGCAAATGCGTTGTATGGGCATAGATCGTGTGGTTAACTTTCCCTTCCCCTCACCTCCAGATGTGGTGCAGTTAAAAGCCGCTGAGCAGCGCTTGGTCATATTAGGTGCCTTAGAAAAAGTTCCTGAAACACAAAACTCCAAGGAAGTGCCACCTATAGTCACCCGCTTGGGCCATGTCATATCACGTTTTCCAGTGGCCCCAAGATTTGGCAAAATGTTGGCCCTTTCCCATCAGCAAAATCTGCTGCCCTATACTGTGTGTTTGGTAGCTGCCTTATCGGTGCAGGAAGTATTGGTTGAGGTGAATTTCGATCGTGAAAAGGATGATGGCTCTTTGATGCTAAGCAAATGGCAAAAGAAACGCTCATCTTGGGCTTCCAGTGGCAATTATCAATTGCTGGGTGACCCAATGGTCTTATTGCGGGCTGTTGGATCTGCTGAGTATGCTGGCTCTAAGGGAGAACTTGTTAAGTTCTGTGCCGATAATGGCCTACGTCATAAAGCTATTTCAGAAGTGCGTAAACTTAGGGTGCAACTGACCAATGAAATAAATCTATCTATTTCATCAGTAAATCTATGTGTAGACCCCTCCATGTCTCCACCAACAGATGCCCAGGCCCGTTTTCTAAGACAAATATTGCTCTCCGGCATGGGTGACAGAGTAGCACGCAAAGTACCCCTGGAGGACATAAGTGATAAGGAGGAAAAACGTCGTTTGAAATATGCCTACAATTGTATGGATATGGAAGAACCAGTCTTCATGCATTCCTCTTCAGTGCTCAAACAAAAACTACCCGAATGGGTTATATATCAGGAAGCATATGAAATACAAAATGGTGATTCAAGTAAAATGTTCATTAGAGGCATAACTGCCATAGAACCTGAATGGTTGCTCACATATGTGCCACTGTTGTGTAATATCAAAGCTATCAAAGAAGATCCTTTGCCACGATACAAAGAAGATGAGGGAAAAATCTATTGCTATGTGGATGCTACATTTGGCAAGGCGGGTTGGGATTTGCCTTTGGCCGAAATTGAAATGCCTTTGGAAGAGAAGGCCTTTTGGTAACTACAAATGCTGTTTATTTTGTGATATAGCTTGCCTTATTTATTCTGTTTTTCAGCTACTTTGGCATGTTTGTTTTAGATGGTGTAGTATGCCCCAAATTACAGCCTTTTAAATCTAAGTTGAAGTCTACCCCCAGTTCTTTGACTAAAAGTTGGTCCAATCTAAATGATGGTTTGGTCAAGTTTAAACGTTGTTTTATAGTGAAACAAATCAATACCAGACAAAAACTCTTTGAGGAATGGGAAAGAGATCCCAACTGTAAGTTTTCAAGCAATTTTATGCAATGCCTTTCATTGAAATTTTCCTTTTACTTGTTATAGTTTTACTTCATGAGTACCAAAACCTTCTTTACGATGTATCCCTGTCGGAATTGATGCCAATATGGCCACCAAACAAATTAGATTAATTGTTTTTTTTTTTTAATAAATTTTTAAAATACTAATTGTTAATAATATTCGCAAACCTGTGAGCCTCTAGGATCCCTTAAAGCGTTAACGCTCTTTTTGTAGGCGTTTAAGTAGCTTAAAGGATGTTTGCTCCTCTATCATTCCACCCACCCATTTTTCAATTAGAAACACTACAACCTTAAAAAAATTAGGATATTGAAGGGCATATTCTACCCACCCGAATACAGGCGTAATATAGTAGACAATCTCATGGCAGCTGGTTGTACGTACCTTCATCGGCAAGGGCTATCGCCTCAGACTACAACACACTGGTACAACAACAACAAAACAACATGAACACGCTAACACACGGCGCCAGAAGGTAAGTACTCTTAGTTTCCAATCAGTTAAAAAGCTACATATTACTATCGTTTTAGGAGTTCACGAACTATCATCCGTTTCTCGATTAGACAAACAATTGAGGAATTACATGCATTTTAAGTTAATGATAAACAAGGGAAACAAGAAATTCGAATATACTGCCGGCTGGCTACGAACACACTGCTAACGTTGCCATAGCAGTTTCGAAACTTCCCCCACAAATATGCGAAAAATTTCTCGATTAAACAAACAATTGAGGAATTGCAAGCATTTTAAGTTAATGATTAACATGAAAGACATGGACTACTAACCCATTGCCAAAGTCATGTTTTGTTTCATGGCCGCTATTGCAATGTCACATATCAATGGGTGCTCCTACTTTTTACAGAGGATTTCGAATAGACTGACTTCCAGGGACATCTCTTTGTAGAGAATTTTTATATAGCTGAATGCTTCGCAAATGGCACCAGCATTAATAAAGGGATAGGATGCTAATCTCTGCTTCACCGATCCTCACTGCAGTACCAGGAACACAGTAGGATATACGAAGGGGGATACAAGTGGACCCCTCCATCGACCAGATTAATTATGGATGGTCGCGCAGCTATCGTTGCCTTATCCTTCATCTGTTTTTAATCTGTCTTTGAACACCCTTTTAATAGATGTCTGGAGGATGAGCAGAGTGATCCCGCTACTGAAGCCCGAAAAGGATCCCAACCTCCTTCTCAAACCAAAACACGAGACGTTTGAGGGACTACTTCTCTCATCAGCATGGATTTTGAAGACTACATAACACAACAACTTTGCATGCCATCACCGCACACATTTCCCGTGGCTTTAATCAGCCCAGGCCATGTGATAGAATGGTCCTCGTGGCATTGGACCTATCGAAAACATTCGACACGGTGGTCCTTGGAGAACGACCGCCCGCTAATGCACTTGAAGAAATTGACCTCCCCCAGCATATGCGGCCTCAACTCACTACCATATCCACCCCCCGGCACAGGACAGCTGTGAGCACCACAGCTTGAGGTCCGATCTGTGTGGTGTTAATTGCTGTCACGGGCTCACGATTTAAGGTTTTGGGCCCATAAAAAACGCATTTATAGTCCGATGTCGTCGAAATTTGGGACAGTGAGTTGTATAAGACCCTTCCACATTTCTCTCTAATTTGGCTCAGATCGGTCCAGATTTGGATATACATAGCTGCCATATAGACCGATTTCTCGATTTAAGGTTTTGGGGCCATAAAAGGCGCATTTATTGTGCGATTGCGCCAAAGTTTGGGACAGTGAGTTGTGTTAGGCTCATCGACATTTTTCTGCAACTTGGCCAAAAACGGTCCAGATTTGGATATAGCTGCCATATAGACCGATATCTCGATTTGGCCCCCATAAAAGGCACATTTTTAATCCGATTTCACTGAAATTTGACACAATTACTTATGTTAGGCTTTTCGAAATCCGTGTCGTATACCGTTCAGATCGGTTTATTTTTAGATAGAGCTACTAATAAAACCAATATTTTGTTATACACAATTGAAAAATGACTTATACTTATTAGTATTTGGTCCAAATCGGATCGTATTTCGATATAGCTGTTATGAGGCATAAGGTATGCATTTTTCATCGGATTTTGACGTAAGGTGGTTTACATATATACCCGAGGTGGTGGGTATCCAAAGTTCGGCCCGCCCGAACTTAAAGCCTTTTTACTTGTTGCATCTTAAATGTTGGCTTTTGACTGTATTCGGTTAAAATTTAGCAAACTTCCGTTACTATGCCAGACGCGAAACAAAGGACATACAAGCATTCCAAATTTGGTATAAACACTTTGGATATTAGAGGATTGCGACTAAAAGTTTTTCTACGCTCCTCGATTAAGTTCAACTTTTTAAGGAGTCGCCCAAGGCGGGTGTTAAAAAGGTGGCCAGGTTTGACGGTATTAAGAGTACAGATTTTTGTTTGCATTCTCTTTGTTGGTATCTTCTTTCTCACATATTCTCTGCTCATGTACGCACACGTATTCAAATTTCTTGATCAGCTTAATGACAAGATGGCGAATTGCACCATATGATTTGTGGTTGTTGTACAAATGAGACCACCTTTAATTGTTTCGCCATGGGAGTCACCAAAAAAACACCCGTTTCTCTATTTGATGGACAATAATAGAATTGCTGGCAATTTAAGTTTGTTATAAAATCTTTGCAATTTTGGCAGATTTTCATTAAAAAAAATCGTTTTTTCAGTAAAACTTCACAATTTTTTAGGAGATCAGAAATTACCTGTCATTTTCCAATTGAACACAATATAAAGGAGCTATAAGTATTTTAAGTTTTATACCGGTTTTTGGTTTCTGCCCGCTTTTAATTTTAGTGGCTCTACTCCGCACCCTTGGTTGCAACCATAAAAACAACTTCAGCGTTTTTTTTTTTTTGTAATAATTTTTATTAACTCAATCAATTTGTTTCAATTTTTTGTTTGTTTTTGCTGTTATTTATAATATTCTTTATAATTGTACATAATAATTGTATTAATATCTTTTTGTTTAACTATTTACAAAGCTAATAATTGGTTATGGTATAATAATATTGAGTTTTGCTTAAAACATTTTTTTTTAATTTTTTATAATAATTTTGTTATTCGTTCGATAAATATTTTCGCAGTTGAGAGATAAAAATGAATGCAGAGAAATAGAGAAAGAGTAGATAGAGTGGATTTTGAAATAGGACATGGAGTTGTTTTGTTTTATATATGTATATAGTATATATATAAATATTTAACAGCTTTTAAACATTTTCTTTCTTTTTCAAATTTAAAATTATTTCTGTTTTTTGTTGGTTTTTGTGGTTAATTTAATAACTTATCTAGGTATTACTTAAAGACAAAAATATGCACCAATTTTTGTTTTCGCTTCTTTTTAACTTTGGAGAATGTTTATTGGTTTTTCGGTTTATTTTTGTTATATAATATATAAATATAAGTTATTTTACATAATTGATATGCTTTTTATATTTGTTGTTTTGTTTTGGGTTTATTTATTATTTTAAAGGTTTTGTTCTATTTCTTTTGTAAACATTTCTGTGGGTTTTATTTTGTTTTTTTATAATAAAAGTTATATACAAAACAATACATTTACATTTTTTTTTTGTTATTATTATAAATTAACGAATATAATAACTCAATTATTATTGATTAAAAAAAACGAGGAGCAAAACTTAAAGCATTATACACATTTTTTTTGACAAATAAAAACTTACTTATTTTGTTTTAATAATTAATAATTTTTTGTGGTATTTTTTATAATACTAGATAGGAAGAATTAAGGAGAATATGTTTTATTATTTTTTTTTTTAATTTTATTTTTCTCAAATGGTTTTGTTTTTTAATTTTTGAAACTTTATTTCGGTTTGTGAGTTATAGCTTTTCATTTTGTATGAAAAACCTTTGTTTTTATTTGGGCTTGATTTAATTGTTCTCTAACTTTGTGTTCATTTTTCTTGTTTTAAATTCTGTTTTATATAGTCATTAGAAAAATCAGTCTAATTTTTTAAGGCAACATGAGAGCTTTTGTTTTTTTGTGTTTTTTTTTAATTTTTCTCAAAATCTTAAAGACTAATTTGGGAGTTTTGTGTTATTCTTATTATTATTATTTTATTTTAATTTTGTAACTTAATTTGTTTTTAATAATTTAGCTCCAGTTTGTAAAATTTAAATAAATAAAAAGTTTTCACTAATGAAGACTCAGTCAGTCAGAGTGTAAAATTATCAAAGTCCAATTTGTTTAAATACTAACTACCATAAATGAAAATAATATTATATGGAATTATCGGGTAAATGGATTTTGCTTTTGAACAAATACATTTATTTATTAGTAAATATGTTAAATATCAGTTTCAATATGCATTTTAGTAAATAATGGATTGAATATAAGGGTAATGCGCGTTTAAATCAAACACTTATCAAGCCACGACTTTTGAGGAATTACATGTATTTTAAGGTAATGATAAACAAGGGAAACAAGAAATTCGAACATACTGCCGGCTGGCTACGAACATACTGCCAACGTTGCCATAACATTGTCGAAACTTCTCGCATAAATATGCGAAAAGTTTCTCGATTAAACGAACAATTGAGGAATTACAAGCATTTTAAGTTAATGATAAACATGAAAGACATGGACTACTAACCCACTGCCAAAGTCATGTCTTGTTTCATGGCCGCTATTGCAATGTCGCATATCAATGGTATTTAGTAAATATTGGATTGAATATAAGAGTAATGCGCGTTTAAATCAAACACTTATCTAGCCACGATTTATACTTTTCAAACGTGCTTTTTTACTTTTACGAACTGGTCACCTTTTCTTTTTAGAGATGTGATATAGCTTCTGGACATTCTCAAATGAATGACCACAAGAAAGATTTTCGTGCCGAAGTATGAAAGACCTGTGACCCACAATAAGGGACTTACAACCCAAAGTAGTTCCAGCAGATGCAGCCGCCTTAATACCTACAGATAAAAGAGTGATGCCAACTTGCAGGATGTGTCTCCCGATTGTAACCTGAGACCACCCGACATACATCACCTGTTTAACTAACTAACCAGATCCACTCGACTAAGACCCAGATCCCTCTGGACTTACCCCACTTTAATCGCAGAGCTTCTGGATTTGGATATTCAACAGAACCAAGCAAACGAAAGATAGAACACAACACACTGCTAAACCAACAACTACTTAAAAACTGCATAACTTTAAGAATAGTTTTTTTTGTTTTTCTATTTGTAATAGAACCGTTGAGTGGAGCGGACATATTGTTATTTCTCTCCGTAAGAATTTACCTGTAACTCGTAATAGGTCATTATTTTTGGAAGAAAAATTTAAGTCACTCAAGGATAGCTGCGATAGAGGTATCTATTAGGCGGTTGATGATCTGCGTCTGTTTTCAGAGGATCGGTAGATCTAGAGCCCGGGAGTAGGCTTAGAATGGACTCCAAAGACCCAACAGCTGCGGTGGTGGTATCAGGCCGTAGCATGTTGTCTGCTATTGAAACCTCGACTGGTGGAGCGGCTGCTCCAGGCTCCACTAGACGACAGACAGGGCTTTTGACGAAGACACCTGCTTCGAGTCTAAAGGACAAGGCCGAACAACCGGCCTTCCCGGCTAACCAACACGCTCTTTAAGAGGTTGGAATAATAGAAAACGCATCGCTCTCAGGTTTATTGAGAGGCTTGGTGCGAATAATCCTAAGACACCAACTAATAGAGAGAGACTCCCTAAATTGGGCTCGGGAATTTGCTGCACAGGCTAACCCAAAGACTACACGTCTAGATTCGCTGTAACTCCTTCATTTTTTCGAATTTCGAAAAATTTCCAGCATTCCGCAGTGCGAAATTCGAAAACGATTCGTAAAATAAACAAAATTACGTAAAATTTCACATTTTATTTTTTATGAATTTTTTTTAGCAAAGGCTAACCCCTTATGAAAATTTTCAATTTATGATGCGAAAAAAAATTTTTCGAGTTAAGTATACAGTGTTGAAGATAATGGCAAAAAAATCGGTTTTGTGCAACTCCTACGTGTTTTCTTCAAAAAACAAGTTCAAAATCGCTAATTGATAGCCGAAAAATGCAAAAAAATTAAGGTGAGTTTGAAATTGATGTAACATCCTTAGTTTCGAATTTCAAGATTCTAAGGACACCGTTGGATTCGTGAAGAAAATCCCTTTCCATAATGGTGCTGGATGAAGCTCTACTCTTTTCTATTTCTTTGAAAATTTTTGAGTATTGCTTCAAAATCGCATAATTAATATCCAAAAAATTCAAAAAAAAACAACGTGAGTTTGCAATTGCTGTAACTTCCTTAGTTTTGCAAACTTTACAATTTTTTAGACACCGTTGGATTCGTGAGAAAAATCTCTTTCCGTTGTGGTGCTAGATGAAGCAATAGTGTAATGTTTTCTATAAAAAACATTGCAAAAACCAAATCTTTTTTGGCGTAAAAATTCAAGGTCAAAACGCTGTAACTCCTTCATTTTTTCGAATTTCGATCATTTTCCAGCATTCCGCAGTTCGAAATTCGAAGACGTTTCGTAAAATAAACAAATTTACGTAAAATTTCACATTTTATTTTTTATGCATTTTTTTACCAAAGGCTAACCCGTTATGAAAATTTTCAATTTTCGATGCGAAAAAAATTTTTCGAGTTGAGTATACAGTGTTGAAGATAATGGCAAAAAAATCGGTTTAGTGCAACTCCTCCGTATTTTCTTCAAAAAACAAGCTCAAAATCGCATAATTGATATCCAAAAAATGCCGAAGAAATCGACGTGAGTTTTTAATTACTGTAATTTCCTTAGTTTTGGTAAATTCAAAATTCTGAGGACACCGTTGGATTCGTCAAGAAAATCCCTTTCCTGGACGAAGCAATATTCTTTCCTATTTCCTTGAAAACTTTAGAGTATTGCTCCAAAATAGCATAATAAATATCAAAAAAAAAAAAAAAAAAAAAAAAAAAAAAAAAAAAAAAAAACAACGTGAGTTTGAAATTGCTGTAACTTCTGTAGTTTTGCGAACTTCAAAATTCTGAGGAATGTGTTGGATTCGTGAAGAAACCCTCTTTCCATAGCGGCACAATACTGTAAAATAACGCAAAAACAAAATTTTTTTGGATGTAAAAATTCAAGGTAATTTTTAAGGTCGAAAACGTTGTAACTCCTTTATTTTTTCGAATTTCGATCATTTTCCAGCATTCCGCAGTGGGAAATTTGAAAAAGATTCGTAAAATAAACAAAAATACGTAAAATTTCACATTTTATTTTTTATGCATTTTTATGAAAATTTTCATTTTTTGATGCGAAAAAATTTTTCGAGTTGAGTAAGCAGTGTTGAAGACCACGGCAAAAAATTTGGTTTAGTGCAACTCCCATGTTTTTTCTTCAAAAAACAAGTTCAAAATCGCATGATTGATCAAGGTGAATTTGAAATTGCTGTAACATCTTTAGTTTTGCGAATTTCAAAACTCTGAGACACTAAAACGGTTTCTGGACATCTCACTCCTAAGAATTTTGAGAAAATTTTTTGTTTTTGTGAGTTGTAAGCTTTAAAAAATTGAATAAATTTCTCCCTCGAATAAAATCCTCCTATTCTGATTGAATGGGGAGAAAAAAATATGGGAGAGGAAATTTCGAATTTTCGAAAACAGCTGTTTGGCTACAGCTGTTTTATTTTGGTTAAACATTTGATTGTTATTTTTTGGAAAAAAGAACATAAAAAGGAAAAATAAGTTATAACGGTTGCTAAAAAAGTTTACAAACATGTTTAGTGTTGCTTTTGTAATGTTTGTTTTAGTTTTTGTATTTTAATAATGCACAATTATGGACTACAGCTTGTCTTCATATTTCTGTCTTCATCCAAACAATCTTCCGTCTTCATCCAAATTGATAAATAGATTAAAGGCGTTAAGGAGGCTGAATTATAATATAGAGGTTTGCTTCTCCTTCCCTGTCATAAATGCTGTGGTGGTCTGCCTGAAACACCGCTTTATCTAAAGGCCTACATTTTTATGGCGCTAGAACTTGAAGATCTAATGAACATTTCCAGGCGGCGGCCGCTTTTCATGGTGGTTGGGTCGACTGCTGGATATAATGCTGCCGAAAAGTGACTTATGGATTTATTCCTACTTCTGAGGAGTAAATGCTGCCAAATGTGGCGCCAAGTATCTTTGAATAATTGCCCACGAACATTCCATTAAGAAACAAGCAGAAGACTTCTTGCACATCATTGAGGGCCGCCAGATTTTACTTCAAACTCAATGATAAGGGACCTCCTTTTAGTATCGGACTCGGAACGGAGCGCTAATAAAATTGAAAAACTTGAGAAAATCTTCTATTGGGGGGTACATGACATATTTAAACCGGGAGAATCTAACAAAATTTGTACTTGATTTTGATGAAAAAGTGAAAAATAATTTCCATATAATTTAAATTGTTCGTAAATAAGAAGTGGTGCCATTTTTTTATAAAAACATAAAATTTACAATTTTTTATTCTAACTCCCTTTCATTTGTTTGGGGGAATTTTTCCCAAGTTTTATCGCCTCATTCTCCTTTTTATATCGATTCAGAATAGCTTTTTTTCCCCTGGGAGATATTTCCCTTTTTCGAAGTTTGTTTAGAATAAGGGAAAGGGGATTAGGGAAAAACTCCCCATAAATTGTTATTCAGAATAGGGGAAAAGGGAGTAGGGAATAAACTCCCAGGGAATTGTTATTCAGAATAGGGCTGATAACTTTTTAACCTAACTCCCTTTCATTTGTTTGGGGGAATTTTTCTCAAGCTTTATAGCCTCATTGTTATTCAGAAATGGGGCTGCTAAGGAAAATGCCTCACACGTATCGCCAACATTTTTTATCGTTTTCCTAAGCAAGCAAATAAAAAACCAACCAAAACACACATCAGCTGTTGTTCTGCAAATTTTCACTGGAAGTTGTTCGCGTACTTTTGCTTGCAAATTTTTTCAAAGAAAGTAAAGTGGCTCTTACTCTCCTGCACATTTTTACTGGCAAATTATTACTGGGAAAGTACGCGAACAGACCTAGTAATTGCCTTTTTCTATGGCAATTACTAGGTCTGTTCGCGTCATTACACAAAAACACATGCATTGGGAAAAGTACAGCCAATAGATAGGGTTGTCGAGCATGGTTAATGTGGTATTTGTATCTTAGATGCGTTTTCGCTATTAATACGATTCAAATACAACAAACCAACGCACGGCCCTTGAAGCCATCACACCTAATATGATTGAAAAGTCTTCTAACCAAGGACGAAACGCGTCCCATAGTGGTTGGTGTGTGTTGCTATCTTTGAATCATTGAATCTCGTCTTGAAAGAGAAACAAACAAAAATTGAAAAATTTAATGATCTCGCCCTAATGGATAAAAAACTTGAAAAATTAAAAAAATTAGCTGTTGTATTGCAAATTTTCCCTGGAAGTTGTTTGCGTACTTTTGCTTGCAAATTTTTTCAAAGAGATTAAAGTGGCTCTTACTCTCCTGCACATTTCTACTGGCAAATGTTTATTGGGAAAGTACGCCCTAGTAATTGCCACATAAAAAAGTCTGTCATTACACAAAAACACATGCATTGGGAAAAGTACAGCCAATAGACAGGGTTGTCGAGCGTGGTTAATGTGGTATTTGTATCATAGATGCGTTTTCGCTATTAATGCGATTCAAATACAACATACCAACGCGCGGCCCTTGAAGCCATCACACCTAATATGGTTGAAAAGTCTTCTAACCAAGAACGAAAGGCATAGTGGTTGGTGTGGCTTTCCTTTTCCATTTGCAAGCTTCGATCATTGAACTCGTCTTGAAAGAGAAACAAACAAAAATTGAAAATTTTAATGATCTCGCCCTTACGGGCAAAAAACTTGAAAAATTACAAAAATTAGCTGTTGTTCTGCAAATTTTCACTGAAAGTCGTTCGCGTACTTGCAAATTTTTTTAAAGAGAGTAAAGTGGCTCTTACTCTCCTGCACATATCTACTGGCAAATTTTTACTGGGAAAGTACGCGAACAGCCCTAGTAATTGCCAAAAAAAAAAGTGTGTCATTACACAAAAACACATGCATTGGGAAAAATTACAGCTTATAGACAGGGTTGTCGAGCGTGGTTAATGTGGTATTTGTACCATAGAAGTGTTTTCACTATTAATACGATTCAAATACAACATATCAACGCACGGCCCTTGAAGCCACCACAACTATGGGTTGCCCAAAAAGTAATTGCGGATTTTTTAAAAGAAAGTAAATGCATTTTTAATAAAACTTAGAATGAACTTTAATCAAATATATAATTGCCATTTTGTTCGATAACCTTGTGCCATCTTCCTGGCAAATTTAGTATTCCACGCTCATAGAACTTCTGGCCTTTATCTGCAAAAAACTGAACCAAGTGCGATTTTATAGCCTCATCATTGCCGAAAATTTTACCATTTAAGAAGTTCTGCAAAGATCGAAATAAATGGTAGTCTGATAGTGCAAGGTCAGGGCTATATGGTGGATGCATCAAAAGTTCCCAGCCAAGCTCACTCAGTTTTTGGCGAGTGACCAAAGATGTGTGCGGTCTAGCGTTGTCCTGGTGGAATATGACACCTTTACGATTGACCAATTCTGGTCGCTTCTCCTTGATGGCTGTATTCAATTTGTCCAATTGTTGACAGTAAACATCCGAATTAATCGTTTGGTTCCTTGGAAGCAGCTCAAAATATACCACACCCTTCCAATTCCACCAAACAGACAGCATAACCTTTTTTTGGTGGATTTCAGCCTTTGAAGTGGTTTGAGCTGGTTCAACATGCTTGGACCATGATCGTTTTCGACTAACGTTGTTGTAAACAATCCATTTTTCATCTCCAGTTATGATTCGTTTAAGGTGCATATCACAAGCGTTGATTCGGTTTGTTAAATGAATTTCTTTCAATACATGTGGTACCCAAATATCAAGCTTTTTCACCAGTCCAAGACTTTTTATGTGATAATGAACGGTTGATTTTGGTATATTTAACTTCTCTCCTATCTCACGCTCAGTTACATGACGATCCAATTCGATTAATGCTTAAAATTTGTCAACGCCGACTATATGAAAAATCCGCAATTACTTTTTGGGCAACCCAATATAAATTTGCAAATATTTGCACTTTTTTCCTCGTATTGTTTTGATAGGTTGGCAAATGGCGTTACCACCTCATGGCAAAAACAACAGACTTGCATTGGATTTTTTTTGGGCTTTCAAGGCTTGTCTATGCAGTACTAAAATAAAACACAGCAAATAATTTTCCTATTCATCATAATGGCATGCAAATGCAAATTTTGCCCATGAACATTCCACTAAGGAACGAAAGCAAACTTCTCATATATCAATGAGTGCAGTCCGATTCAGGTTTAAGCTCAATGATAAGGGACCTTCTTTTTCTAGCCGAACGACGACACCTCTTTGGAGAGAAGTTTTACATGGCGTAGTCCTCTCAAATGTTGCCAGCATTAGGAGGGGAAAACCACCGCTGAAAATTGTTTCTGATGGTCCCGCCAGGATTCGAACCCAGGCGTCGCTACGGTGGCCTCCCACCATTATGGCATATCAATCTTAAAATATTAACAGTCCGTAGCGGTTGAATTAATCATCGTAGGCATTTTTTTTTTTTTTGAAAAAAGTGTGATTTTAAATAATTTATTTTTTTTTAATTTGGAAAACATTTGTTTCTTTTTTTATACCTAAGGAGTTGATGAGTTTTTGCATTTGTCGCCGTATAACAAACTAAAGCTAAATTATTAAATAATTTTATTTTTAGGTTTCTGTTTTTTTTTTTTGGTTAAATTTTTGTGTTTATATTGTAAATCTACCAAGAGTTTTATGTGCATTTAAAAGAAATATTTATGTTTGGGATTAGAAAATGGTAATTATCTAGGGAGGGGGGCCGGGCAAACAAAAAACCAAACATTAGTGATACAACTTTTTTTTGCTGGTTTCCTTCTTAACATTTGTTTACAAAATCGGAGTATTGTATTAATAGGCAATTACATATATATATATATATATATATAATTATCATGACAATAATTGGTATAATACAATAAATGTATTTTTTTGTTGTTTTATAATTTATATGTATAATAGTTTAATTTAATTAATGTTAACATATTTTATTCAGCTAATAAAGCAATTGTAAGGAATTTTTACAACGTTATTTTATTTTTCTGGTTTTGTTTTGCTAAAAGGAGTTTAATTTCATTTGAGTTTTAATTTTTTTTCTGTATATTTTTATTTTTTTTTTTTGAAGAAACTAAACATATAACCCTGTTTTTTATAGTATTTTTAGTATTTTTGTTATATTTTTCTCGCAATTAAACAACCATGTTTAAAAAATATTATTTATATATATATATGTTATATATGTATGTATATTAATTAACTACTGTTTTTATGAATGTATGTATGTATATATATAAAAAACTACAATAACAAATATTTACATATTAAAATTACTATACTTTTTTGAGTTTTTTTTTGTTTTTTCTTTCGTTAAAAAAAAAGAAAAACAAAAAACAATATCATCTCTGTTTGAATGGGTATTTTTTTGGCTTTGAAAAGAGGAAGAGAGGAAGGAAAATGGTTTTGTTTTTGTTTTTCTTGGTATATGGCTATATACCAATTCTAGGAAAACTTCACTATGCGATATATATACAAAAAAACATAACAATTGAACACTTTTAATTTGGCAATAATATGCCAGAAGCCGTGGAAAGTGTAAGAATTCTCAAAAGAATAAAGTCATTGCCTATGTGAAGAATTCTTCAGTTCAAAAGATTAAGGCTTTGGACTTTTTCCAACGCCCAAGGAACTAAAAGCTTTAATAAGCAATACCAGAAAAGTTCCCTTAAGAGTATTAGGCTTTTCTTAAAAAAACTCTCAACAGTTTCTGCGTTTAGCTTATTGTGCCCTTGTTTTTTTTTTTTTCTTTAATTATGCTGTCTTTAAAAACCTGAATTCCTGGTTTCTTTAAAACAATAAAAATCTCCTTACCATGCCATAGTTTAAATGCTAAACATCTGTGCTTTCGGGAATTTTCGATTCAATATCAACATCTAAGTCCACATTTTCAATATCTTGCACATTTTCAACATTCTCCAAACAATGTTGCTTCTGGTCTGTTTTAGTGTTCTCATTAGCTTCTTTTGTTTTTAGTTCAACGGAGCCTTTAGCTTCTAGTTCCTCTTTAACTGAATTAACCTCTTCAACAGTCATATTATCCTCCATAGCTTTGCCACCATCGTTTTTAACTTCCCTGATCATGTTCGCATCATCATTATCATCATCATCTGTCAGTTCTATTACTTCAATTTGTTCGCTTACAACGTTATCACATATGACATCCACCAACTGTTCTACCAGATCCTTGGTGGTAAAATTATTGCTAATATTCGAATTTTGCGAAGAAGAAGTTGTCAACTTCTCCAAGGACTCTGCATTATTTTCGTTTGAGGATTCTTTTTCCACCGTAGTAGAAGTAGTAGTAGTAGTAGTAGAAGAAATTTCAGTTGCTTTGCTTTCGTCCAAAGCAGATTTCTCTTCACTGGGCGATGTAGAAACCTCGCCCAACTCCCCCTCTTGGGGTGAGCAAAGTTCCAAACTACTTGCTTTTTCTGTTTTACTTACTTCCCTCATATCATCCCCCCTTGGGGTTTCTCTATCCTTTTCCTTTTCTTTGCGTTTTTCTCTATCCCTACTCCAGTCCTTTTCTCTTTTCTCTTGTTCCACCACTTGTTGCCACAGATTTTTCAAATACTCTTCTTGTCGTTCTTTTTCCAAATTCATAAGACAACTTTCATCTTCCGATGAGCTACTACTCACCGCCTGTATTCCACATTTACCCGAGCCAGTGCCGCGCCCACCCTCAGCCATCAAAGAAGTAGGTGGTGATTCCAGGCTGCTGCCTAAAATGGGCGTAAGACCTCGATCAACCTGTTGTTGTCTCAACTCAGCCATTTCCCTTTGCAAAGAATTGCGCCTTGATGTTTCTATTTCCTTTTGGACACTATCCATAGCTTGATTGTATTGCCGCAGACCACTGGCTGTGACAGGAACAAAGTTTTCTCCAATCTCAATGAGGTAAACATCACGATTCAAGGGTGTGCGACATACTTTATTCGGATGGTTTGACCGCCAGATGTGTACGACATAGCCCACCATACCGGCTCGTGGCTCCCAACCGTCCCAAGAGAGGCGGCCTCCTTTTTGGCGTAACGCTTCGAATGGCCAGGCAATGCGTCTACACTGATCTATGTTGTGGAAAATCTAAAAATAGAACAAAAATTAAAAATCGCCCAGGGAACACAAAAACAAAAACGAAAAAAAAACTAAAGGTGGTATTAAACGATATGTATTCTCGTATGTATTTTCAAATGTGGCAACTCTATACACATCGGACTGTGGGTCGACACAGTCCGAGTTAATGGAGAGGGCGACGAATGCGCTTGCAACATTGTGGAACAGCGAAACGGTCGGTAGGACGGCGAAAATCCCATGGGGGTATCCAAATCGTGAGAAAACGAGGCTATTACGGAAAGGAAGCAAGAAGGAGGTCAGTATAGCTATTGGTATCATAACGGGATACATAGGACTACGAGCTCACTTATGTAAATTTGGTGCGACAAGTGATAGCATGTGTAGGGCATGTGGGGAAGATTATGAAACTTTGGAGCATTTCCTTTGTCATTGCCCGGCTTTCGCGTCTAACAGATAACGGCACTTAGGTGGAGACACAATACCAGACATGAACCAACTTAGGGGAGTGGTATTCCTAACTTAAAATTTTCTTTTTAGAGGTTACTTTCTAGTTTTTAGAGCGCACAACAAGCCGATTACTGGCTTAGGTGTATGTCCATAGTGGCATGGGGCTCATTAATATCTGCACCCTCTTTTCAACCTAACCTAACCTGACTCTATACACACGGCGCGGACATTGGGTGGTCTAATAAATATAAGACACTGTTGAATTTTGTATTTCAAATTTCAACTAAATCGGGTAATAAATAAAGCTTTTATGAGTCTAAATGACAGCTATTTCTAAATACTGTCCGATCTGAGCCATATTTGTTTCCGATGTTTGTTGTTTCAAATTTCAGCAAAATCGGTAAAAAAATAAAGCTTTTATGGGCTTCAGACCTTTTATCGGGAGATCGGTCTGTATGGCAGCTATATCTAAATATACTCCCATCTGAACCATTTTTGGGTTCTATGTTGGGAGGCGTAAAACTACTTTCTGTTTCAAATTTCAGCGAAATCGGTTAAAAAATAAAGGTTTTATGGGCTTCAGACCCCTAATCGGGAGATCGGTCTATATGGCAGCTATGTCTAAATATAGTCCGATCTGAACCATATTTTTGAGTCAGATGTCGGTAGGCTTAATATAACCCACTGTTTCAAATTTCAGCAAAATCGGGTAATAAATAAAGCTTTTATGGGCCTTAGACCTTTTATCGGCAGATCGGTATATATGGCAACTATATATAAATAAAGTGCAATCGGAACCATATTTGGGTCAGATGTCGGTAGGCTTAATATAACCCACTGTTTCAAATTTCAGCAAAATCGAGTAATAAATAAAGCTTTTATGGGCCTTAGACCTTTTATCGGCAAATCGGTATATATGGCAGTTATATATAAATATAGTCCGATCTGAACCATATTTAGGTCAGATGTCGGGTAGCCTTAAACTACTCACTGTTTAAAATTTCAGCGAAATCGAATAAAAAATAAAGCATTTATGGGCATTAGACCCTTTATCGGCAGATCGGTCTATGTAGCAGCTATATCCAAATATGGTCCGATTTGGCCCGTTCAAGAACTTAACCAGCGTGCATCAAAAATACGTATCTGTGTCAAAAATCTATTATATATCAATTTTTGAAGGCTGTAGAGTGAATAAAACAGACGGACGGACACACGGCCAGACACAGGGACATCGTTTTATCGTCCTAGAATTTTACGACGATCCGAAATATATATTTTGTAGGGTCGGAAATTGATATTTCGATGTGTTACAAACGGAATGACTAAATGAAATACCCCCTATCCTACGGTGGTGGGTATAACAAGTAAAAGCGTGCTAAGTTCGGCCGGCCCGAATCTTATATACCCTCCATAATGGATCGCATTTGTCAAGTTCTTTGAATGACTGTTTCAATATATATATGAGCTGTGTCAAGAAGTCGGGAGATCGGTTTATATGGCAGCTATATCAGGTTATGAACCGATTTGAACGGTTGTTGGAAGTGATACCAAAACACCACGTGCAAAATTTCGGTCTAATCGGATAAAAATTGCGCCTTCTAGAAGCTCAAGAAGTCTTATCAGGAGATCGGATTATATGGCGGCTTTATCAGGTTATGATCTGATTCAGACCATACTTGGAACAATTGTAGAAAGTCATTCCTTAACGATATTGTGAATTGCGCCCTATAGGGGCTCAAGAAGACAAGACATGGACCGATTTGGGCCATTTACAATTCCCACCGACCTACACTAATAAGAAGTACATGGCTAGATCGACTTAGAGTGTCAAGGCGATCCAGAATATAAATAATTTATGTGGTCTCAGAAGCTGAGAAAGTCACTTTGGATTGTTGATGGGAGTCCTTATCGTCCACTGCAATATTAGGTCGCTGACATGGCGATGGGCTTGGGACGATGAGGATTTCTGCAGGGTCTGTTAGTATGAGGAGGAACTGGAGATGGTTGAGCACCCGCTGTGTTAATGCCCCGCATAGGATTATGGGTGAGTACCTCTTCTCTTCACTGAGCTACAGTCTTTTGACTCCCGAGGGATTCTGGACTTCTGTAAGTTTCTGATATGGCTGACGAGGTGACCTTTTAGTCGGTGAAACTTTTTTCGGTCTCTACGCCGGCTTTTAGGTTTATCTCATTCTTTTCTAGCATATTTCGCCTTTCTCTTCTCTTCTTTATCTTTTTTTTCTAGGACGAATACAATGGACTAGAGTTCTCCGAGTGAAGCGGTTGTCAACTGTGGTTGCCAGGCGCTTGTCCTTTAACCTAACCTAACCATGGGGTATCAAATCAATATTTCGATAATTTACAAATGGAATGACTAGATTTGTATACCTCCCATCCTATGGTGGTGGGTATAAAAAATTATATGCCGGCCGATCGCTTTCCATAATCCTATTTAGTGAATCCTGTTTTCGATTTAAATGTCAAAAACATGTTTTTAGCTGATTTCAATGAAGCAAAAGCCATTCAATCAAATGACACCACCTTCCTGGATTGGATTATAAAAATGTTAGTCATTTTAACTCACCTCTCTTTCATCCACTATGATCACTTTCTCATACAATGCAAAGCGTGGCTGTGCTATCTCACTGTTACCCCGGCCGCAAGTGGATGAGGCTGTAGCCACTGCATGTTCTCCAGCGCTACCGCTAACCGCCATCGTCGAGCTACTATTACTGCCACTGTTACATGCCGTTCCTCCGCAATTAGCATTGACAACACCAGCTGCAGCGGCCGTTAGACAAATTGGACCTTTTGTTTTGCGCGGGTAATCAACGGGAGTGGTAATTATATTACCTATCCCTAGATTGCCCGAAGAACAATAGATTTTTGTATAACGTCTAGGGCTACCAGTAGCCATACAATTGACACCGCCTCCATTGTTGGCAGCCACCGCACCCGCCATATTGTCACTGGAAACATCTTTATCCAACGTTTGCGAGGAATCATCCGAGTCCTTTATGACCTCGGGTAAAACTGAACTGGTGCTGGCTATGGGCAAAGTAGCCCTCCTCTCACGTTCCGAAGAACTACGCACTGATGAAGAGGAAAGCAATTGTTTGTTATTGGCCCTTGACTCTCGTAGAATTTCCTGTTCCCGATTAAGCAGACCTGCTAGCAAGGTGGTGGAGGAAGGTTTCATAACCGTCATTGAGCTGCGCATGGATGATAGACCATCACTGCCAAACTGAGAACTCAAAGTGGCTCCGGGTACACCGGTAGCTGCAGTGGCACGACTAAACATTGTACTTGCGGTGAGCGTATTGTAGATGGGAGGTGATATATACATAGGTCTCAGATCTCCACTTTCACCCAGATTGGAGCAGGCACCCGATGGCAGACCCAGATGTGTGGTGGTCTCCATTGAGGAACCGGAACTGCAGCCTTGACGACATTTTTCCCTTATATGATGCCACCAGTCTAAAATGTTTGTTTTAATGGCCTCCGGCGTTATGGGTCCTCCCACCACCTTCTTCAGCTGATCATTGGTGTCCGCATACGATGTAGTTAAGGGTGAGACATAAATCGGATAACCGATGGGTTGATCACAGCTGGAATTTATTATGTTACGCAAGGCTTGCTTAGCATTTTGAATGCTACCACGCTCAGGATTACGGTTGCGCAAATAGATCAGTTCTTGCTGCTGACCAGCCCACAAGCCACGAACGCATTCTCTATTCAATTTAATCACACGGAACGTAAGAAAACGTTTGGTTAAGCGTATAATGCGATATTCATCCGAACCATCTTCCATGACATGACGCAGAGCCAACAAATTTGGCGCTCCTCTGAGTACGGCACTGCGCCACACGGGATCGGCTTCATGAGATATCACCAAATCTTTGGCACTGGTATCAATTGCCTCAAACAGGGCGTCGGGATCTCGAAATTCATCAGGATTAGAGATGTGATCCTGCTGAAGCTTCAAGGCCATTTTTACAGCTGGCGCTACTACGGCATGCAACAAATCCATATCCGCAAAAACCCATTCGTCCCGGGGCGAGGTTATGCGAAAATCACCTTTGAATAAAGCATGCAAACCGTGCAAAAAGAATTCCACTCCCGTCATCGAACTGTGGGAGGCTGTAGCTAAAGATCGGCGAGCCAATAGGCTTAGAGCCAAACATAAAGAGACTATGGGCGAGTCTTTAGCTATAGAAGGTACTTTGAGTTTTATGGGTGGAGGTTTTTCCGCGGAGGACCCCCGCGAGGGTTCAGCTGAGGCTGCCCTGCCCTCTGGCCTGGCCAAAGGTGAGCAATCGCTTTTCTGATATGAATGTTTGCTGCCCGAGGGAGCCGATTTGCTAGACCTAGTCAATGGAGTAGAAGTAGAGGTCAGACCGGGTGCACTTTCCGAAGCTTGGCGTGATATGTTGGCCAATGAATGCGATGTGGCCATTTGCTCCACCGAATTGACCACCACCTCATTGCTGCCCGACATGGTGGCACTTTTTTGTGGACGTATTCTTAGCTGCTGTTGTGATTGCGATTTCTGCTGTGCCGTCGATAAATTCGGAGTACTAGCTATGGTGGTAGTTGATACTGCAGCCGTGGGCTGTTGTGTAGTAATACCAGCCTGGGAAGCGGTGGGTGTGGAGTTTTGATTTTGATTCTGTACACTGCCATTGGCCGTTGGTGTGGGATTCAAACTTTCCTTGCGTTTGTCATAGCAATAGTTGAGCCAACTCAGATAAACATAACAAAAACTAGTGCGAGTTATGCCCACAGCACGAAAATCAAAATCCTCATCCAGATTGAAATTGAATATGGGATCCAAATCTACGAACTGGCGACTCAGCGTGTGTTGCAAGGCTTCTTGTATGACCGTGGAATTCAGCCATTCATCCAGTTTGGCATTTTTTATAACATAATAAATTATACTCTGCCGCAAGGAATAAAAAAAAATGAATGAAAACTTCAAAGATTCTATTAAGGAGACTTACCTTCACGTAATAGGTTATCAAAACTTTGCGATATTCAAACACTTGCAAGGTGGTGCTGGCTAAATTGTCCGATATTGAATAGCCCTCCACCACATACTGAGAGGCCACCACCTGCCAGGCCAACCAGCGAGTGGAAAACATAGCATTGGCGCTTAGCATACGAGGTAAATGACCCGGATCGCAACAGCAACAACCATCATTATCTTCCACATCTTCGGTAATAGCCTCAACCTCACGTTGTTGGCAATAGGTACCACGGAACTCCAAGCCACGCATTTGGAAAGTGCATAAACCATTTCCCAATTCAATGATATGAACCAGGCAGTTTAGGTAATCCGAAGCCAAAACTATAAAGGAAGCCAAAGTAGTACACATCAAAGCATTACCGTCACCCTGCTTTCTCCGACTTACCAAAACAATCGCCTTGATTAACATTACCCCAACGCCCCATTATCAAATCCCCACACAGGGAATGCTGCAACGAACGCGTCAGATGTTCATAGAAAATGGAATTCAAATTATTATCATCGGCTCCCAGATCACGTTCCAGCTGAGAACTTAAGCGCGTATTCGAATGATCAATGCGTCTGGTGTTGTAATCTCGTTCCCAGAATTTGATGGGTCTCACATACGAGGTGAGAAATATAGCACTACCCAGAAAAGGATTAAGCGGTGTTGATAGTATCGATGAAATGCCTGCCTGCAGAAACAACATGGCCGAGTGGGGTACACTAAAGGGTTGAGCAAAGGCATGAAAAGCCGAACCCCAAGTTATTTGCCAAGGAGCAATATAGGTAACAATAAATTGAAGCTGTAAAATATAGATAAAAATGTATTAGGGTGAATTGGGTGGGCTAAGGATTTTTTTAAATTGAAAAAAAGTCATCATATGAAATTCGTAAGAATCTGACATTGTGTCATGTCAACGGAAACCCTAACCATTTATAGAAAGCAATAGAAGAAACCAGTATGTGTGACAAGCACTGCAACCTTTTCTGGGCCCTTCAATAGTTCAGCGCTCATTGATATGAGAAAAGTAACGCCACTGTTCCTCCATGGGAAAAATTATATTTTTTCCTCATTGTTCAACATGCGTCTCTTTGGCATTATAGACGTTCAAGCATCTCTAACTCCCGATCAAACCCTGCAAAAGTTCGCCTCCACAGTGTTACGCGTAAAGAACTACGTCAGTGAACTGACACTGCATTGACCAGTTACAAGCCCTAGATAAATAGATGTTCTCTTCCTCGAAAAAATTGGCCATATGTCTGTAGTCATCGTAAAAATCACACTTGGCCACCACTGATTGCTAAAGACGATTGTAACCAGGGGCCACACGATACACGGCACCTGTTTAACTGCCCAGCCCCAGATCGTTCTGGACGCACCCCATCTTAGTTGCAGAGTTCCTGGGTCTTGACACTCAACAGAATCAAGCAGACGAATGATAGAACACAACAAACTGCTACAACAACAACTGCTTACCAAATCCGTACCATGGGTCATGTCCAAAGAAGATTCATTTCGCACCAACCGCTTCTTGCTTAAACACTTAGCGCATACGAAACTCGTGTTCCCATGGCGATTGGTTCTATGGACCGAAACGAGCATGCTCAGCTATAGGAGCTTGACAAGGATCGCTACTTCCAATTGCAAATGAAGCTACAACAACGTCAACGCTGTTTGTATTGCTCCATTACCCTCGGCCTCATATGACACAGAACCGTAGCCTTCATAGCCGCCTGATACATAGCCTCGGCCTAAGATGATACAGAACTATAGCCTTTAATTGCCGCCTGATCAGGAACATAAATCATGAACGTCTGACTGGACAGCCGTTCCTACCTCAAAATCGTATCCAGAGCCTGCAAGATGGCAAATATCACCTGACTTAAAAAACGCTACACCCGACAAGTATCATGCATATATGACCAGACCAAAGCCTTTAGAGCCGCCTGACTACCTTCCTGCCTGATCGGAAGATATAATTTTCATAAACCTCGACCTTACATGATCAGAACCCAGTGCTTCCATACCCGAGTGTCTCTCCACATATGTAGATCGTTAGCGTCCAAGAGTGGATCCGCTCCTCCGTCGCAACGCCTATAGCCGTAGTCTGCATTATCGCCTATAGCCTGCAACTGGGCCTCACCTGCAGACTCGAACAGTTTTAAGGAGTGTCCGAAAGGTTTTTTGTCCGACCCCCTTAGTCTAAATGCAATCTTTGCCTGAATACCTAACGTAGAGATGCAAAAGCTGCAAAACCGAGTACTAAGCGTATACCTCAGGGCTTATCCTTCGCCCCAAATTCAGCGGCACGGCGATGCCCACGAAGTTATTAACTATTCCAAGGATGCTCTATCGCTTCAAAGCCCATGAAATTTTCGTATACGCACTTAGAAGAGTTTTACAAAATAGAGATGAGCACGTGAATGATTTTTCACGCACTCGCGGGAAAATCATGACTTACAAGAAAAAATTACGACTCAAGAGACACGAGAAAATCGCGGGACACTCTCAACTCACGAGAAATCACGGCTAACGAGAAACTCACGAGTATGGTTGCTGCTGTAGCAGCGTGTTGTACGCTGAGACGGCAGCCCTTGCCGATGAAAGACTCCTTCGGGCCAATCCGGTACGTACAATCGGCTGCCATGGGATTGGAGTATGGTATTTATACCCATACATTGCGGCATTATTCCTAAACCCGATGTCAGCTTAACCGCAATCCCTTCCAGGTAATCAACCATGCTGAGGAGACTTTTTCACTGCAGAGCTACGGAAATCTTCGTCTGCGCATTTAACGTACAAACAAAAGCCTCAGACCGACAATGGTATTAAGCGCTTCCCTTGGGGCACTATCCCTCGCCCTTCAGGTTAGCACGGCTCTGTTGCCCTGCATATTCTCAATAATACGGAGGATATTTCATCGTTTCAGGGCTCAGAACGAGTAAGATATAAGCGCATTCCTAGAGGCACTATCTCCTTTCCGTCTCAGACCGCCACAGTGTTTTCGCCCCCATGCTCGAGATCTCTCCATTATGATTCCAGACCAGATATCTATAGGCGAAAAGCAGTCGAACCACAGCAGTTAAAACTCTCCCCCGATCCAAGTCCCCAGCTTCTACTTATGGATTATATTGGGTTGCCCAAAAAGTAATTGCGGATTTTTCATATAGTCGGCGTTGACAAATTTTTCACAGCTTGTGACTCTCTAATTGCATTCTTTCTTCTGTCAGTTATCAGCTGTTACTTTTAACTTGCTTTAGACAAAATGTGTAAAAAAAGTATATTTGATTAAAGTTCATTCTAAGTTTTATTAAAAATGCATTTTCTTTCTTTCAAAAAATTCGCAATTACTTTTTGGGCAACCCAATAGTAAAGTAGAACGCATTGACTACATCTCTAGTAAAGAACCATATCGCTGGTCAAGAATTGCCATAACGCCCAGGTATTACACCTCCCACGACAGTGTCATTTCCACTCCACAAGGGACCTTCTTTTTGCTGGACAGCACCAGCTGGGGTTTGTGCCCAGCCATTGGTTGGTTGATTGGAGGGCACGACCGCTGAAAATTATTTTCTGATGTTCTCGCCAGGATTCCCAGGTGTTCAACGTCGTAAGAGGACATGCTTACCTCTGAGTTACAATGGTCTTCAAGTAATTAAACCAAATGACTTATTGGCTTGTAGGCCATCGACTAGGATTCCACATTTCTCACCATAAGAACTAACCTAACATTCCGCCATCCCTTGGGTGCGTAATTCAATAAAACGCAACTTTTAAAAACCCTTGCAGACTCTATTGCCCAAGCCCTCTTCCATCCAATGCCCCATTTACCAGGAAGTTTTTAAGTTACAAAGAGTTCGATACATTAAGCACTGAAATTATTTTCTGATGTTCCCGCCAGGATACGAACCCAGGCGTTCAACGTCGTAAGCGGACATGCTTACCTCTGAGTTACAATGGTCTTCAAGTAATAGCCTCCGAGTAGCCTTCTAAGGCAATTAAAACCAAATGACGAAAGACTTATGGGCTTGTAGACCGTCGACCTAATATCCCGCCACCCCTTGGGTGCATAATTCAGTAATCGAAGCATTTAAAAACCCTTAAAGACTCTATTGCCCAAGCTCTCCATTGGCCCATTTTCCAGGAAATTTTTTAGAGTTCGAGACATTCAGCATTGAGCTTGGTCCATTTCCTAGCATCTTTCTGTATGCCACCAATCGTTTTTGTATCCTTGGAAAGCAATCTGCAGAATACAGAGGCATCGTGCACACCTTAACGATTCGCAAAAGTTAACCCATCAGGCTGTTTTGGACAATTTCAACTTGCCCTTGTTCAGGGATTTCTTGTTAGCACATAGCTTGGGTCTGTTATAATCTCCTTAATATATGACACCAAAATTGCAGCTAATTTATGAAGTAATCCGAAATTCGCCTTATACAAGTTCATTAAAATCGGTTTAGATGAAAATTGGCATACGCTTTCCATTTACACAAGCCTATTTTGTTGCTTGCTTTTAAAATTTTTTTCCATTCTAACTTTTCACTAACACTCACCTTCAAAAAGAAATCACAGCACTTGCGAAAAGCCAAAGACACAAAGAAATAGTCTATTAAAAATGTCTCCGAGGCCATGGCGAAATCCACACGAAAGAAGAGCACAGTAAACATAACAATCAGGTACTGATTTGTGGGATCCGAATAGGCATTACGTATAACTAAAAATGGGAAAAAAATAAAGCAAATTAATTTTCAAAAAATTCACAACTCATTAACCGTAGAGAACTTACATTTTAGAGCACACACCGCCACAATCACCGAACCCCATGCAATACCATACTTGACTGCTATGACCGTGGCGTCGGCGGTCAATGCCGATATAACCAGCAAGGGAAATAAAACATTTCTCTCAAGCAAACACAAATAGATGTAGAACTTTTCGAACCACATGATTTTAGGGGCATTCGATACCTCATAACGTCCGTATTCCTTTTGTTTGAGCAAGGGCTTGGCAAAGCACAACCAGGGCATATGTTTGCGCATTTGTGGTATGACATAGTGCAGAAGGAAGCCCAAGGCGCCGGTGAAACCATATAGCACTACATTCAGATCTGGCTGAAGTACCGTGAAAACAGTGCTGCAGTGCAAACCCAATACCACCACCGAGAGAAATATCGTTACGACAAAATCATTTTTCAGACGAGTATAAACGGTGTGCTGCAACTTTTTGGGCAAGGGATCTGCCGAATTGCTTTCGGTTTCGCTGTTGGGATTATCGGGGCAATTCATGGTGAACCCATCATTTTCATTGGCTTCCGTTTCGTTTATGACTCCCGTCAAGGTGGACATTTCTGCGGGATTTGTAGTGGAGGTAGTGGACATTTTATCCAAGTCTGTCTCTTTGGCAGTTGTCGGTGGATGTGCGAGGTCCTTGTCTTTAATTTCCTTTGAGGACGATAGGGCAGCACTTGATGCTGTAATTGCCGCTGCTGCTGCTGCTGCCGTGGGTACCTGCATGGAGTTTGCTGTAGTCTCCTCAACTTCTTTCATAATATTTTCCGTTTCCAAGTTAGTGTTGCAGGAACTGCTGGAAGCTGTTATGGCCTTCTTGCTGGTGGAAATGGTTGTTTTACCCAATGTCTGGGTACTGCTGCCCAACGACGAAGCCTTCGATTTGCTGCGCTTTTCGCCCATATGGTCCTTGTCTTCGGATAAATCATTAGTTTCGGTTTCCTCCTCACCTTCGCCTTCGGCCTCTTCCAAATCTTCGCCAGCCTCATTTTTGGAGGCACAGCCACTTTGTAGTTTCTCCATTGAAGACATTTCTATGTTTTCACTATTTTTGGATTTTCCTCCTTCGCCTGTTTTGTCTCTTTCGCGTTTTCGCGATGAATTTCTTTTCGATTTGCCCGTAGTCAATTTCTGGCTACTGGCAGTACTCAATTCATCATCATCATCATGATACGTGGACATAATACAATGTTTCATAAGAGCCCATATGTGGCTAAAATCACTGGCGGAACGTGATAGATGGTAGCCCAAAGGAACAAGTAGAGCACAAAATATCGAAAAGATTATGTGCTGTGTGCCTTTGCCTTCATTCAAAGCAGCATATAAGGGTCCATAAAGTAGCAGAACTCCGAGCATGGAACGTATGACGCAAAGAAAGGAGCCTGAAAGAAGTGAGAGGTACTAGGTTTACTTTTTTTTATAAAGAAACAAATAAGAGAGGGCTTAAGTTTGATTGATAAAGCCGAGCGTTGGATATCCTAAACCACATAAATTAGAACTTTTGAAGCCTGAAAAATCATCTGGTCTCAGGAAGATCCGAGCAAAAGTAGAATCTGTACTCATGTCATAAAAATCAAGGAAAGAAAAAAGGATGGACAAACAGACAGATATACCGACTGTCTGTCTGTCAGATTGATGAAGATAGCTAATGCTAAAGCCGGTTATACGTACCGGATCTACCCGATGGAGTCCTTCATCGGCAAGGGCTGCCGATTCAGTTGACAACACACTGCTACAACAACAACACCATACGTGAAAGACGGACGGACAGGCGGACTGGTGGATAGACAGTAAATAGGATGAAGCCGATTTAGAGGATGAATTCGACTACACAGTACAGTCAATCGGGCTATGGGAAAAAAATTCTGTCAATCCTTGCCAAAAGTCAGGCTGGAGACCGAAGACGCAGGGGCTTCTGCACATTCTCCAATTAATTTGTCTAAAATTTCCCATTTAGGGTTGTCAGTCGATAAAAACCCTTCTGGCAAAAAAATTTTCAATATCGGTCCACCGTCCTTTTAATACTTCTTCTCTCTTCGTCTCAACAATCGGTTAAGATTACAACAACGCATTGAGCTTGTGCGTATTTGACTCTCTGGTGGACAAGAAGATTCTCTTATCCTAGTAAATTTGGTTGATACGATACTGAATGGCAGCATTGTCAAAATTTCACATGCAGGGGGTTCCAGGGAAGATTGTGCTAAGAGATAGTGTTGCTATTGATGATCAATGAGATTCTTGTGCCTTTTGAGAATAGAGTAGAGAGGTTGTTGTCTAAGCGGAATAAGTTGTCTTCACGGTGGGTTTGAAGAAGCCGTCTGGATGGGTGATAGTCAATGGGCTTAGTTTAAATTTCAGAAAGACTCAGCTGGTCAATTCTCCATTAGGAGAATGATTAATGTTTTCAGGTTAGCTGTCCTGGATGGGGTTTAGCTACAGAACTGGAGAAGAAATGTCGAAGGGAGGAACAAAAGGGGATTGTATGTACTCTACTCCTTTCGCAATTTGATGGTAAGGTGTTGGGGTATAGGCAGTTGACGATTCTCAACTATGAATATCTAGTCTAGAAACAGGCTCTGGGTAGGATAGGTTAGGTTAAGGTTAGGTGAAAGTGTCAGTCTGCTAGCAGAATCGCTTAGACCTTTTGGTGCATTGTGATACCACAGGAACAGGAGAAGGAAGATGGATGGATGGGTAGCGTATCCGCAAAATAATCGACGATGCGCAGTAGGAGCGACCTGAGTGAGACTTGAATCTAGCGTTATTTGCTTTTGCGCACTCATCTATTCTGATGGATACTAGTGATGTATATTCTAGCTTATTGACGGGTTGAATGTCGATTTACCAGAGAGCGAGCTCTAAGTAAGATTAGGATAAAGTGACAATCTGCCATCAGACTCACTTAAAGTTTTCGTCCATTGTGATACCACAGAAACAGGAGAAAGAAGATACCTTCCAGTTACTACCGTTGAACCATCCAGAGCGCTTTAAAAAGCCCAGTCACTCCGCTAAATCAGACAAGTTCTCAAAGAAATGAGAACCTAAAGTAAAACTCCTTCTGACTACCAGTGTGAGACACACACACAGCAGATGTTCTATAGTCTCTTCTTCCTAGACGTCAACACAGCTTTGGCAAAAGTTGTTACTGGCAACCTTCAGTCTGTCAGCATGTTTTCCGATCAGACAGTGACCTCTCATGACGGACACAATGACTGAGACGTCTGTTCTAGCTTGTGACAGCACGGAAGTAGACCTCTTCATGTCTAGATTAGTCCAAATAGATTTGGAATGCTCACAGCGCCCTCTTTATGACAATTTATCATTCTATGTCCCTCGGGCCTGATGCTGAAAACTTAGCTTACATGTCGCTAAAGGCATACCCACAGATTCCAGTTCCCCTGAAATTTGTAAGCTCGTTCGCTTCACAATTCTCTGGGATATCTCTGTGGCTCGGCATCTAGAACAGTTGAGTTTTGAACTGTTCAGCTTTCTCGTTAAATGATCTGCGACAGTCGAGGGCGGCATTTGTATTCAGATATACGTTCTCCAGTGATTTAGTGGCCCCCTGGCTGTCTGAGAAGATGTCATTATAACTTAGCCATTCCACCACTTCTTTGATTGCAAGGATGTACGCTTGATACACACTGCAATGGTTGGATAACCTTCTCGATACGATCAGTTCTAGTTTTTCAGAGTATAACCCTTAGCCCATCTGATCGTCATATTTGGCACCATCCATGTAGAAGTCTATGTAACTTCCATTAACAGGGATATCGTAGTTCCAATAGGTCCTATCAAGAATAGTAGTACAGTACTTTTTATCAAAAAACGGCTCAATACTGTATCAAAGATAACAGTGTCCGTAGCCGCCACATGACCAAAGAGAAAGCTCCCTTAGCCTCACAGCAGTGGTCGCAGCAATTTGTCGCGCCACAATGTCCAGAGGCAGCAGGTGTAGCATTCAATTCCGTGCAGATGGGGTCCTCCTCAGTGCGGCTGTGATGCACAAACAAGGCATCCTCTGGATCTGGTTGATTACTGAACAGTAGATGGACTCTTCAAGCGGTCATAGACATATACGTGGAGGCAGGGGGCAAACTACGCACCAGGGGACTTTTTACTTGTTGACGGATTGGACGTCGATTTCCCGGATTGGACGTCGTGAGTGGCCTTTCCCTGAAACTTCTGTCGGAAAGCTGGCCTTGCTCGCACTTTAGGCACTCTTCTATTTTGCTGCGATCATCAGATACGGGGAAATGAATTACGTAACATTCGTTTTTCCCCAAAGGGAGCTCTGTGTGGAAGGCGCCTCACCTTTCCCTGGATCTTCTGTATACACGGCTAGGCCATCGGGACATGTGTCTGTTTTGAGTTTCTAGAAATTAGAGAGTCACAAAGACATCTGGCTTTGCTCGCGGCCTGCACCAGTAGGAAGGGCAGTTTTTGCGCAGAGGAAATTGTGGGTAAGAAATACTCCATCTTTCCTATATCTTCTATATACACGGATGAGTTGAGGTTATATGGGGGCACCGGAACGGGAGTCTGCTTTAAATTCCGGGGAATTTGGGGATCCTAAAAACTTTTGGATGGGTGTAGCTTTTCAGGCGGAGGTCTTCGAAATTTCAAAGTGCAGATGATGTATATACCCGGGTACAGCTGCCTGATCAGTCAGTCAGGTTATATATGGACTGTCAAGGGTCCAGGACATTTTTTGCGCAAAGGAAATTGTGGGTAAGAGATAATCCACCTTTCCTGTATCTTCTGTATACACGGATTAGTCGAGGTTAAATGGGGGCACCGGAACGGGAGTCTGCTTTAAGTTCCTAGGAATTTGGGGGTTCCTAAAGACTTTTGGATGGGTATAGCTTTTCAGGCAGAGGTCTTCGAGATTCTAAAGTCCCTAGAAACGATTTAGATGCGGGTACAGCTGCTTGATCAATCAGACAGGTTATATGTAAGGTCAAGACTAGTTGGAAAATGCAACTGACATCTTCGGATCATGGATACAGCGATCCTCAGACTGTGCTGGGCCCCGAGTCATCAAGGGTTAATTCAAGGGCAAGGAATGAATCAGTGAATCAGCCCCAATGCTACCTAATTTAAATGACATGTACAATGGCCACAAAAAGGGGACGTTGGCTGACACTGTAGGTTACGCGGTGGCTAAGACCCTATGACTAATGAGGGAACGTGGGAATGAGAAAGCGTAACTTCCAACTACTGTTGTTGTTGTTATTGTTGTAGGCACATTTCCATGTGGATGTGGCGATCCTCGTCTAGCTCCTTTAGGTGAACAACCTCGTTCCTATAGATACCATTGGTTATTTGAAGGCGCCATCAACTCGCCTTGTCATATCAAGCATCATAGGCACTCAGTATTTATGTATGAGGTGGTGCCGTCCAGCTTTTCACTGAGACTCTCCAATTGATACCGCTGAATGTACGCGACTGCAGTTGCAGCTAATCTATTAAGAGCCTTCTACCATCCGCAACCTGTGGACGCGCTGAGTAGCTCGCAGCCAAGCTTCTCGTGACAGTGATTAACACCGCGTAGATGGGACCTCAAAGTTCCAGCCTGTGTGGTGCTAATATCTATTCCGTGCCGGGATAGGAGTCCTGACTGGTCATTGCAATATCAGGTCTTGGACGTGGCGTTGTACGCTTGGAGAGCGAACTTCTCCAGGATTATAGGCATCTTTAGAGTCGATTGGGCACTTTTTGTGGCAATGCGTCTCTCTGAAATACTGTACGAGCCTGAAATGGCTGACTGGACAAAACTATCACCAATAAGGGCTCACCTCTTCGGGGAGAAGTTTTAACATGGTATAGTACCTCACAAATGTCACAAACATTAGGAGGCAATAACCACCACTGCAATTTTTTTCTAAAATTCTCGCCATGATTCGAACCCAGGACATGCTAACCTCTGTGCCCAATATCACCAAGAAAATCTGGTCGAAACTACTTTGACCACAAAAAGGACTGATAGACGGGGGGACTGCCTATAAGGTAAACTTGTTTATACTTGTCGATGTTTTTCCTTTTCTAATGTAAGAAACATTACACATTAACATTCGCACCCTCTTTTTAACCTAACCTAACCTAACTTACATTACACATTTATTTAATTTTAAGTCATTGTAGCACAGTAACACAAGAGCTCACTGTAAAATTTGAGCATCATATAAAAAGTACTTTTTGTTCTTAATACTCACCAATTAAACTACCCGCAGCATTGCCACCAAATACATGCATATCGATTTGTTCCATTAAATACATGGTAAACGTATTGATTTGTGGAAATAATCCCAACGAGAATATCAAGGGAAAACTTAATAGGAATATATACAAAGCCTGCAGTACCAAGCCATTAACCTGGGCCGGATAGAAATGCACACCGAAGAATGTCAATTCTTTCATTTCACCACCACGCATAGCCACCATATCGTATTCCTGCTTAAGACTCTCGAACAACAACAGCAAGGCGGAGCATATGCAAAAGTAAATGGCTCTTGAGTAGGCCACCGTTTTATTGAAGCCATGTATGGGCGAGGCTGCATCGGGCTGCACACTTTTCAACAATGAATACTGAGAACCTGCAATGACGGCACAAAAGAGAAATGCGAACACATCTTTGTAATAGTTTAGCTGGAGTATGGATGAACCCAGATAGGCGACGGCAGCACTGAGCACCACCGATAACAAAATGTGTATCCAATGGATGTCGCGATCGAACAATGCCATCAATTCCAAACGATCCATTGATATTTTGAATTCCTGCTTGTAGGCGCCCAATTTGAAGTGATATTTGTAGAAGGATTTGGGCGCAATCGATGGTTTCTCGGCGGCCAACATGCAGGCGGGACGCCAAAAGTCACAATAGTTTTCTATGTGTGCGCCATCAACGTTGAGTATGGCCGCCATGGCTGCTCGATTGGTGGTCGTAGATAGCGGTGTGGACTGTACCCTTTGCGAGGACTCCATGTTGCGCAGTTCATCGTTTATGAACTCGTGTATGAAACCCTTGAGGGAGACCGTTGTGGCACTGCTGACGTTGCGATTATTTAGCACTGTCGAGGAAGAGGGAGAATCTATCATTACTTGAGTCAATGGAGCAGCGGTCCTAGAGGACACAGCCGCAGCTGCGGTGGATGATGATGATGCAGACATTATGTGAGACATAGCAGCATTACTATCTAAAGGCCATTGCTCGATGCCATTGCTATGATTGGATTCGACATCGCCTGCTGATCTCTGGCGCATACTCCTCCTCAGCAACTGTTCGCGATGGTACAAACGTTCGGTTAATGCTAGTCGTTCAGCCGAGGAGGCCGAGTTCAAGGCCTTCAAAGCATCCTGATAAAACTGCAGGTGAGCATTGGACATGTTGCTTTGATTGCCGCCACCAGCCATTGGCAACGAGGCCAAATTCTCCACATTGTTAATGGGTCTGCCTCTTTCGTCTACTGAACCGCCGTGCATTAACCACAACATTTTATGAATATCAGCGGTAAATGACTCAGCACTAACACTGTGAGAACTATTCGATGAGGAGGAAGTGCGCGAAATGCCTTTGAGACCAGCAGCAGCAGTGGAAGCATGACTTGATTGTGTGGTAGGGGCCACAGAGCTCCAATTACCCGCATGTCGTTTATAACTGTGATGCGAACAGGTGGAAGCCTGATAATTGTCCGCTCCAGATCTCTCATCCACTTCACGATATTGCACTTGTTTTGGTATGGCTCCCAGACGTTTGCCCACATTCGAAGTGACGCTGGACGATGCAGATACGGCATTTGCTGTCGATCCCACGGCATCCAAAGGTCCGTCACGGTTTTTGTTTGGCTTTTCCTGGTGCACCTTTTCACTGGAGATATTTAGAAGGACATCCTTGGAACTGGCACTGATTTGTTCGCAATCACTTGAGGGACAACCAGAATCTGCCTCATTGCCTTTTGAGGCATGAGCTGCAGCGGCTGCAGGCATGTTTGCTTGTTGTTGCTGGGAGGTTGTGGCATGTATAACACCCTGGCAAGGTTGCAGCTCCCCATCCGGATTATTTAATGCCTGTATGCTAATCTGATGCTTCTTAATGGAATGTTTCTGTTTTTGTACGTTTTTGATCTCGTCCCGCAGATTTTTCTCGCTGGCAGCCTTCTCTTTATTGGCAGCCGACGAGGAAGAAGTGATGGCCCATTTCTTGTTGTTCAATAGGGGAGACCTAGAACCGTTGTTATCGGTCTCAGAATCAGTGGAATGTAAACGTTCTCTGGTGTTTATGGCTAGGGCGCCTTCATCGTTATCATCATCGTCATCTTCGTCGTCATCGTCATCCTCGTCGTCATCATCTTCATCACCATCATTATCATCCTCTGGATTATCGTTGTTTTTGTTTTCTTCCTTTGGTGTCGATCGTTTGATCGCCTCATTATCAGACTTTTTACTTTTACTCGAGTCTGCTGGCAAACTCTGGACAGTTTTGTGTTGCTTGGTATGATGCTGTGGATGCTGCTGCTGCTGAGCACGTAAATCGTCATCCAATTGATTGTGGGTGTGCTCAAGGACCTCCAGTATGTGTTCCACATTGTAGTCAAAATCTTTAAATTCATCATCGTCATCCTCGTCATTGCTGTCTGTGTTGTTTTCGGCATTGTGAGCCCCGCATACCTCATCCTCGACCTCATTCTCATCATCATCATCATCATCTTTTGTGTCATTCAAAATCTGGCCAACATCCGATTCGGCGCTGTGATGATGTGAGTGATGATGATGATGGTGATGGTGGTGTTGAGATTGGTGCTGTCCGTGATGCTGGTGATGAGAATGAAGAAAATGATGAGGACACACAGCTCCACCCACGGCTCCCATCGAATCGTCCTCGTCCAAAGTCTCCACCACTGGTATACGATCCACATCGTCACCTTCACACAGATCCTCGGATGCCTTCTTTGATTTGCCATCTTGTTTGGTCTGTTCTCTCATTTCGTAAACTGGATCTATTAGGGCATTTGTGGAACCGAAATCCAAGCTGCTATTGGTGGAGCTGCCGCCAAAACTTCCACCGAATTTGGGGCATAAATTCAAATGGGGATTTCGCACCAGACATTTACTAGGCGGTGGCAGCAGAGCATTTTGAGGATTTTTTATTTGTTGTTGACCATTTATGGCCTCCACACTATTGGGATGGGGACAAAGGTTGGACACCGAGGGACGAGGACAAGCCACTTCCAAAGCCGCGCTCTTGATGCGGCGCACAGTCGTGGGATTACTAGGCATTTGTCCCACATTTGAGGAACTCTCTGTGGGTGTTTTAAACAGGGCAGTGGCATTGGAATGCCTTCGTCGTTTGATGGCTCCTTCTCGGCGTGGACGTTTATGTAGCTGCAGAGCTGATATTGTGCAGATGGGATCCTTGGAAATATTGGCCTCTCTTGCAGAGGCTTGCGAATGATGATTCAAGCGATAGTGATTTGCATTTGGATGGGCTCGCGCGGAATAGGAGGCGGAACGATCATCCAATTGTTCAATACCCAAATCGGATTTCGTGAAGCTATCATCCTCTATGAAAACTTCAGACGAAGAGCCTGCAAGGAAGAAAACAGTAAACATTTAGCAGGATTCGCAACTTCCAACCATGTGACTTACCCAAAATCCAGGGAGGCAATGCACGCATTCTGCCATCATTGCTTTGGTGACTGCCATTGGTCACAATATTGGCACTTCCCCCCAAACCCAATTCCATGTCGTCAACATCAAAACTTTCACTAGCTCCAGCACTGGAGCCTAGAACTACCACTGAACCACTGCTACTGGCCATGGGTGGGGCGCCTCCACTGCCGCCCCTAAGCCTATGGCTATGATAATGATGACGATGGGGATGAGAATGGGGATGCAAATGATGACGGCCGTGTTCATGGTGTATGGAAAGAAAAATCCCTCCACCACTGGGACCGCCACCAGCCGATGCTATTCCACCACTACTTCGTTGTTGCTGTTTCAAACGCTCATCATGAGTTTCCGAAGAGCGATGCCGCTGCAGGCGTGAAGTTTTCAGTGCATTCGGTAGGGATGCATTGGCACTGGAAGCTGAGCTCGTTGTATTTGATCGTTGTTGACTTGCTGCTGAGGAAGCCACTGAAGCTGCTGCTGCTGCTGCTGTTGCTCCTAACGCGGAACCAGCTTTCGATATTTGTGCGTGTAAAAAACTATCACATTTCTCAGCATTTGCTCCTGCAGCAGCGGAAGAACATGCCACACCCGCCGCAGCATTGGCTTTGGCAGATTCCGATATCTGTTGCCTTTGCATTAATTTAGCAACAATAGCCGATTCAGCGGCTGCATCTAAACTGGATTGACGCTCCAAACGCCTTCTCTGATGACTGCCACGAACTATTTCCGACGATTTCCTAACCAAATGTGGAGGTTTTGGCCCAATAGACATGACGTTTGATGCTGATGATGATGTTTGTGGCATATTTGCGCAATTGTTGAGGTTGTTGACATTTGAGCTTGTGGAGGCTTGTACAGGACTGTTATCTTTGGGATAAACACTTATATATTTGGCTTGGGGATCGTTGATGGGTGTTGATGTGCTGATGTTGTTGTTATTATTGTTGCTACTGTTGTTGTTGTTGTTATTATTATTATTATTGATGGTATGTGAGGAACGTATTGATTTTGAATTGCTTGCCGTGCCGACCAGGGATTGTTGATCCTGTTGGCTATTGCCTGAGATCATTGAGGGTGCATAGAACATCATTTCTATGGATTCGGAACTATTTTTACGATGTACATCAACTTTTAGATCTAAAGGAAGAATAGTTTTTAATGAAGAAGTAAAATAATGAAAAATCGGTAATACAAGAAAAGGTTTGGAATTTTTTTTTGTGCAAAGGTGTCAATATTCGATATTCAATTCATGCTCTACACTTAAGTACCTTTATTTTAAATTCTTTACTGTACTGAACGGTCTATATACTGTTTGTTAGTTATGTGGGTAATTTTGGGTAGTTATGTGGGTTTTACGGGGACCGACAACTAAATGGCACCTTAATTTTTATATCAAAATCATACTCTACTCTAATTATTCAGACACAACCCGGAGTGCCTTCTTCGCAAGCTTCTAGACCGTACCAAGATTAAAAAGAACCCCGGACCCTGGTTCTGTTCGCTTTGACAGAACTGTCTTCATCAGGAGGCATTCTCCCCTAGTTAACGAGCAGCGGGCGTAGCTTTGGTAGAATAGATTGAAGGTAGAGCGATTGCACGCTGGGTTAGGAGGATGCCCCCACTTTGATTACGAGGAGGTGCAGCAGCTGCCGGACATTTCCAATGCATCCCCTGATTTCCTGCGTGACGTATTTCTTTGGAATCATTTCTTTGGAATCTGACTACTTCCTATTATACTCATCATCGATCAACCACCCGTCTTCATAACCTCTGAGCGACGGACGTTTATCAATCCTAAGAGGGCAAATTGGGTTGGCTTGAGAGAGTACACCAATCGCCGCTTCAGCACCAATAACGCATCAGCCTCTTGCTTTTTACCAGCCGATCGAATACTCCAAGTGCTGTCCAATTTCCAGACGAAAGCAGCAAAACTTGCTGAGGAGCATAATGGGATTCATTGCATAGGTCCCACTAACCCCAGCATCAGCGTGGCTGAACACTTGAAGCAATGTAACTTGCTGTGTACGGTTAAGTCACTCTTGAACCCCAGAAGAAGGGTGACAGGACCTCAGTCACTTTTGGAAACGTAACTGTGACTGACCCGAAGAGATGTAACAGGTTGTTCAACCGTGAGTTTATTCAGCATCCCGAGAGTGACAAGGCTAGGAGAAGAGTCATTCGTAGTCTCCGAGCCGATAGATAGCCTTCACCAATTACCGTGGACGAATTTACAAATGCCAATTGCCGGGGTACCAAGTCATGCAAGTTATTAGGCCCCGACGAAATTTCTACACTGATGCTGAAGAATCTTGATCTACCGGGAATCGAGTACCTTAAAACTGTCCTCAACCTATATTTGAAAACTCTAATAGTACCCGATGTCTGGAAGATGGGCAGAGTGAGCCCGCTAATGAAGTTTGGGTAGGGAGAACTTCTCTCACCAGTAGCCAAGACGCTTGAGGGACTACTCCTCCCGAGCCTCACTGGAGAATTTTCATTTGCCGAGCATCAGCATGAATTTTGAAGAGACACAACAACTGCTTTCCCAGCACCGCACACATTTGCCGTAGCTTCAATCAGCTCAGGCCATGTGATAGGGCGGCCTCCAGGCACTGGAACTATTGAATGCTTTCGAGACGGTCAGCCATGCCAAACTATTTGAGGATATCACCAACACATCCCTCCAGCTAGGCCGGAAACGCAGTGTGGCGAATGATCTGTGTGATTGCTGTTGTTGTAGCAGTGTGTTATACACTGAGGCAGCAGCCCTTGCCGTTGAAGAACTCCATCGGATCAATCCGGTACGTACAACCGGCTGCCATGGGATTGAATCTGTGTGGTCGCCAGTCATTTGTGGAATTTAGGTATAAGAAGTCGAAACAGTGTGAAAGAGGGATTTCCCCAAGGCGGTGTGATATCGCCGCCACTGTTTAACCATTCCACACCCTCCAGACGATATAATGATCGTATCATATGCGGACGATTGTACGATTAGGCCCCTCACACATTTTTGACATCTGCGATACATAAAGCGTCTACCTCAACGATCTTACCACTTATTTTGCTGCAAGAGATAGGACGATTACTGCCACCAAATCGTCAACCAAATCGTTTTCTACATACATACACGCATAAGGTATCAATCCCATGGCAGCCGGTTGTACGTAGCGGAGATCCTTCTTCGGCCAGGGCTGCCGCCACAGTGTACAAGCACTGCTACAACAACAACAACGCATGTAAGGAGCTCAATGTGAGCTCAACATGTAAGGAGCTCGATGTAGAATCGATTCTGACAATCAAGTTTCGCAAAATACAAACCTCTAGATCGAGCGGCATATCAAGCGGGTCTAGACAACATTCATGAAGACACGGTAGCATATGCGAAGAATAGCTACCTGTTGAATGTTTTGAATGTTATCCTTGGAGAACGACCGCAGCACATCGTACGTGGGGAAATTGACATCCCACGGTAAACCAGAATTAGGTTAGGTCACGTTGAAAAGGGTGCGGATATTAATACGCCTCATGCCACTATGGACACTAAAACGTAACTTGAAAAAAGAAAATCTATGTTAGGATGTTGTGGTAGCAGCGTGTTGCACACTGAGGCGGCAGCCCTTGCCCATAAAAGACTCTATGGGGTCAATCCGGTACATACAACCGGCTGCTAAAGGATTGATCTATGTTAGAAATTTCGTGCTCCTTACAAAATCCTTAATTGTTTTCCATACCACGGCCCTAAGTGGGTTCATGTCTGCTAGCTGCGAAAGCAGGGCAATTACATATGATCTGAATAATCAAGCAAGCAGTAGAAAGTTAGAACACAATACACTGCTACAACAACAACAACAATAATCATTTCTCGGATAGGCAATCACTGAAGGAGATGAAAAATCAGACCTCCATGACATAGACCAAAAGGTTCGGGAGCCTTCAGCAAATGCAAATTTTGCCCATGAACATTCCACTAAGGAACAGGGGCAATCTTCTCACATATCAATGAGTGCAATCCGGTTCAAGTTTAAGCTCAATGATAAGGGGCCTCTTTTTTATAGACGAGTCCGAACGGCGTGCCGCAGTGCGACACCTCTTTGGAAAGAAGTTTTACATGGCATAGTACCTTACAAATGTTGCCAGCATTAAGAGGGAAAACCACCGCTGAAAATTTTTTCTGATGGTCTCGCCAGGATTCGAAACCAGGCATTCAGCATCATAGGCGGACATGCTAAACCTCTGCGCTACGGTGGAGCCATCAGCGGCGTATCTAAGAAACATTCACCAGAAAATGGTCTTAGACACCATCCACCAGCACGGGATAACTATGAGCATCACACAGGCTGAATTTTTGAGCTCCGATCTTTGCGGTGTTCATGGTTATCACGAGAAGCTCAGCTGGGAGCTAGCGGGTGCGTCTACGGGTTGCACGTTCCCACGGCCATCTGTTCTATGAACCGGAATGAGATTGCTCACCTATAAGAGCTTGATGAGGATCTCTAGCTCAACATGCAAATGTGGGTAAAACAGCAACTGTCCATGCCATCAGTTAACTGGCAAGCCATCGACTCCTGCTGTCTTATTGCTCCTGAGCTGGGTTGCTGTTATAAGTGGGTTACAAAAATTGTTTCGGACTTGGGCCGTCATATCTTGAACCTATTCTTTTATCTTTTACCAAATTAACCATTTTCGTCTTAAGTGTTTTTACAAAAGGTTTCAGTACTTTGTTTTATTTTTTGTTGAAATTTGGAAATTTTCCGGTTTCTAAGTTCCACATTCTTTCTATTACACCTTGGGGTTTTCCTCTAGGCTATATTCTTGCCCTCCCGGCCGACACGGGATAACTATGAGCACCACACGGGCTGGGACTTTGGACTCCAATCTATGCGGCGTTCATGGTTATCAAGGGAAGCTCAGCTGGGAGCTACCGGGTGCATCCACGGGTTGCACGTTCCCACGGCGATCTGTTCTATGAACCGGAATAAGTTTGCTCACCTATAAGAGCTTGATTAGGATCGCTACCTCAACATGCAAATGTGGCTAAAACAGCAACTGTCCACGCCATCAGTTGACTGGCAAGCCATCGACTCCTGCTGTCTTATTACTCTTGACACACACATTCTTACTTTTACACCTTAGGGATTTTCTCTAAGCTATATTCTTGCCCTCAGTGAATCGTGTGTGCCAAATTTCAGATTCTTGAAGAGAAAGTTTTTACTGTTTGCCATGCCAAGCATATACCTTTTAACCGGTTTCCCAAGTCCCACAAAGAAAAACCACAAAATTTCACATTATCAGCCAATCGTTTGATCTGAAATTGCAGTATTTTAATGAGATGGACGCCGGGGAGATTGTCACAAATAACTGACACACAAGGGCAAGATGACTAAGAACATAAGGTGTCAGTTCCGATCAGCATATTAAACTGAAAAGCTTATTCAAGCGAATCATAATTAATATTAGATCTGATAAAACGCACCATTTTTTATAGAATGCTGTGTTTAAAGTTCAAGACATGGCACCAACCCTGTTGCATTTATGCACAATTCATGACTTCAAATACAATGGGAGATATCATAAAATAATATCGTCAGGGTATCATATACTATTATGCACATACATATGCATATGTATCCATTATTACTGAACTGTTTAATACTAAAATTTAAATGTAAACAAACAGTAATGCGAATGCCAAAAAAACCTAGTTATTGTTTAGCGAACCACAAGAATTTTTGTCGTGCCCATGGCATATGGCGACACATGTTATGTGTTATCAAAAAAAAAAAATACTAAGAATTCGAGCTACACATTATGGCAAACTTGATAACACTCTTGGAATTTGCATGAAATTTTTTAATAAAACAAACCTGAGACTATCCCTTTTTTTGTAAATTCCAAACCATTTTGTATATAATTTTCTCTTACCAATAATACTATTTCCATTTTCTATGGACACCATACTGTTCTCTCCGCTAATTTCATTGATGGCCTTCTCCACCGAAGCGGCCATATCGTCTACCGCTACCTCGCCATCCTCATGCATTACCTTCATTTCAATGCCAGGTTCATTGTCTCGACTTCTGTCATACCATCAACATCGTCATCATCGCAGAAATCAACATCATACATCATCATAATAGCAGCAAAGTCCGAGTAGGAAGGAGAGAGCCACAAAAACGAAAAACAAGCAAACAAACAAATAAATCAGCATAAAAGGACCATTGACGTACCACCAGTCACTCAGTCACTAGCGTTTATTTTTTGCATTTGATATGTAGGTCACCTACCTTTCGCCTGAGGTTTCCTTGGTAACCTTGAAAAAGTGTTGTTTTATGTTTGCCTCTGACATTGACTGGGCCCGATCGTACAATCGATGTAATGCCATATTGGCCATCTTCAGTAGCAGCACCATCACACTGGTGAGGATGCTGTAGATGCTCCATGTCAGCCATGTTCCCGGAAAATATAGATACGCCACAAATGGTGTACATAACAGGAACAGCCACAGGTACAGGTGGACTATGTTGCAGAAGACACTTTGATGTGGGTCGTAGAACCAACCGCCAGTTAAAGATGCCCAGACTCCTTGACGTAATATTTCCAAGGTCTGAGAACCCATGGCTTACCAGGCATTGCCGAATGAGGAAGTGAAAATTGAACACTGAAATGAAATCAATTTCCACAACCTCCACTCCTCCACAAATGTCTTCTTCTTTCTATTTCACGGTGTGGTGCGATGTGAAAAAATGTAAACAACGCACCATCAAAATTAAAACCTTGAGTTCGTTTTTTCTTTTTCTTGATGGATGTCTTATTTCACTTTTTCTTATGGTTGGTTGGTGTAATCTGACTCCTTTGTCATTCGTGTAAAATGGGATACAGGGGGGGAGTTTGCAAACATACACACACACACAGACTCACACACGTACACGCAGCAGCAATGCAATCACACTCACGACAACGACGTATGTAAAATGATCGAATTCTTATTTCCCGAGTTTATCCAACAACAAATAATTAACTTATTCATGTTTTCATGCAAATTTCTTTGTTTAATACTCGAGGTAAACATTTATGTTGTCATTGATTTCAATTTCCACTTGCACAATAAAATATGACACCGAGACAAAACAGAGATGTCAATTGGGGTTTCAAAAATCGACTTTCAACTAATCGACTTTTTGTATAAAAAAGTCGATAAGTCGAAGTCGACTCTTAGTGGCTAAAATCGAGTAGTCGACTTGTTGTTACAAGCCAGGGTTCACTAAAGAAGGTTAGTTAACTTGGCCAGCTGATGGAAATTTCCAATTCCAGAGATGTATCCAAATCTCACCAGAATGTCAAATTCTTTGTTTCGATTTAAATTTTATCCCTTTTTTTTACACTGTAATGGTTTTAATTTTTAATTTACACGTTTGTAATCATAAATCTTTTGATTTTGTGGCTGCCACACATGATAATGGAAATAAAAATTAGAATATTAATTAAGAAGTGTCCAGAAATATGACAGTCTAGTGGGAGTTAGCGCCACCATCCCCACAGGGTTGTATCTTTAACTACGTTGTTGTTGGGCAAGTGAGCCAACCTTCTTAGTTTTACCATGGTGGTCTCATTTGTACAACAAATGAAGTTGGCCACCGCGAACTTGCATGAAATTCTTCGTTTGTTGGTGCAGGTGTTTAGGAAAACAAGGGCTGTGGTTTAATTTACTTCTGATTGCTGTTTCGGAGACATATATCCTGTAGATTTCTAGCCAAATAAGTGACGATCATAATGACTACGAGTGGAAGCCACCAAGTTCATTTTCTGTCGTATGTCACAGTCAATGCCACTGTTGATTGTACTGGAGCCTCTTCCATCTGCTGAGGGGTTATGGAGTACTGACATCATGCCCATGGGCATCATAGTATGCCATATTCATATTGTGAAAGAATGTGTAAACTACAACTGTTCTAATCTTCATCGAATTCGACTAAAAGAGGGCCGTTTTTTAATCGAAGCTAGCGCAGCACTGCTCGGTAATGGAAAATTCGACGACTTTTGGACGTCCTTAACAGCTGTTTAAATTTTACATCAAGATGCAAACCGGCCATCAGCCATCGATAATTTATTCAACTAATCGATATTTGATAGATGACATTCGCCTGTTGAATTGGCCAAGAGTTGGGTGGCAACTCCATAGAGCAGGGCTGTTAATTCAAATGTTGTTTTCAAAACCAGCACATACCAAGGGATATATTTTGATGTGTTCAATAGATACTTATCATTTCCGAACCTACAAATTTTACAGTTCCAGATATCTGAAAAAGAGACAGAGTAATCGCTCAACTGATGCAAGGAAAAGATTCGAGTAAGTAAGAAACGTACACACCGATTTCACTTTACTTGCCAGACACAAGTGGCTGCCTCATAGCCACAGTGGCTGCCTCATACCTAATCTGTATGTCTATGGGCTGGATATCCAGAATACACTGTAGTGCCCTAGTAGCGTAGTCTTATTTGAACCTGTTTTTACCATCTACCCAACTATTGAGGTGTAAGTTCTTGTGAATTGAGAAATTTCTGTTTTCTCTGGATTAGCATTCAGATCTCTAGGTCTAGCCCAGTCTTATGCCATCTAAGAAGTAAGTAGATCTAAGAAGTAGAAATTCCTCCTAAGTCAGGATCTGTCATAGGTTATTAATGACGGTCTGGCGCCCCTTGGCCGAGTTGGTAGAGTGCTCGGATTGCCAGAGCGGGGGTCGTGGGTTCGATTCCCACCAGAGGACATGGTCTGTCGCTACTGTGGTATCACAATGAACTTAAAATTGTCCAGATGAGTCTGTAAAGGACTGCCAAATTTATCAAACCCATGTTCTCTGTACCACTTTCTCCTGACATAAAGACAGGGGACCCACAATTTATCCTCATATTCCTTAGCGAAGGATTCTTCTATTTTATGCACAACCTTGTGGAGGGCAGTCCTCACCGACCTTTCCTTAACATAGGCATGCTGTTTGTATTTTAGCAGTTTGCTGGATGTCCTACTCTTTTCATAGTATCCACAATACGTTTCAGGGTTTTGAGTTAAAAGGACATGAGGCTTATAGGTTTGTAGGTCTTTGATGTCGCAAAGCTTGCCTTGACTGGCTTTGGTATAAATACCACCCTTGCCTTCTGCCATACTATCGGAGTATATGATAGTCCTATCCACTCTGTGAATAAAGCGGCCAGATGGGGCGCCTGGTTCTCGGCCTCCTTTTGTAGTATTGCCGGAAATATTCCTCAAGCCATTCCTTACTATAAGGTCCGTAATGATGAGCCTTCAATCAACCTCATTGTTCCTAGATTCTGTCTCTTTGTGTCCCGTCGTTTTCTGTCGAAAATGCGTTTTCATCAAAAGTCTTAACACGTCCTTCATCCCAGCATGGGATTACTATGAGTACACTGGTTGGAACTTTGAACTCCGATTTGTGTGGTGTTCATCGTTATCATGAGAAGCTCAGCTGAGAGTTACGGGGCGCTATCGGTAGCTGCTACTGCATTCGTGGACAATCAGAGGTACCAAGTAGAGAGTCTGAGTAAAAGGCAAGGTGGCACTTGTATAAATACTTAGTGCCTGTGATACTCGTGTTCAAATAACCAATATCCATCATGTTCCTCCTGGGCGAGGATCGCTAAGTCCAATATATGATTACCACAACATATCCTCCGTTGTTGTTTTTGAGAGAAACTTTTTCACTTTGGCGGCCTCATTAACGCTATCGAAATGTTCGCGTAAAAGTTTCCAGATGTTAAAATTCGCCCCCTGTTCATCCTGTTATATTCCTTGAACCGTATCGCAATAAACTGTCGGTCTTCTATAAAGTTTACCGACCTCTCTCTCAACATTGCGAATTTTTATTTTTCTAAAAGTTTTATAATTTTTATACCCACCATCATGAGAAGGCGGTATACTAATCTAGACATTCTGTTTGGAACACCTTGAAATATTCATCTAAGACACCATAGTGATCGTCTCGACATTCTGAGTCGAACTAGCCATGTCCGTCCGTCTGTCGAAATCACAATAGCATTCGATTTGTCTAAAATTTTGAACAAAGACTTGTGTTATGACTTCCAACATCCATGCCATGTAAGATCCGAATAGGTCAATAAACAGATATAGCCCCCATATAAACCGATCCTCCGGATTTGACTTCTTCAGCCTTAGAAGCTAAAATGTTCACCAGATATGGCTGAAATTTCGTTCCTTGGCAATTGGAATCGAGGCAAGGCTTTAATATGCCGCATTTAAGAATCTAGCAGCCGTTATTTTCCATCAGGCTATTCCCTTATATGCTCTAAGTCCCATTTAACCACATGTCCAGTCTGGGGTTTTTTTACAGCATAACTTCATGACCTTGAAAATGGTGCATTAGCCCAGTAAGGAAGAAGAACAATGTAAAAATCTATAAAAGAATCGAACTTGTTTTGTAAGGAAAGTATTTGCCAGATGACAGTACTACAATATATTTGAAACCTCCAAAAAATCAACGAACAATGTCAGTGGCAAAACACATTTGGCTTTGTTAGCCACTCGACTCCATTTTCAGCGGTAACACATTCCTAAATTTGTATTTTCCTGCACTCAGCTGCTGTGAGAAAAGCCACAAAAAGTCTGCGGAAAACAGACAGACACACAGCAGCACACACAGCCGAACACGGAGTTTCCACAAATTGTCGAAAGCTTATATAATAAAACATACAAAATTAGATTCATTCCGTTTGCCATAAAACCGGTGTGGACAAAATTGATTGGAACTAATTCATATGCCAGTGGATTGTGTGACCGAAATTAAACCAGCATGGCCAGGCGACAGGTATTTGGTCAAGGAGGAGGATGCTGGTGTTTGCGGTAGGCTAACTAGCTACAAGTCAAACGTCAAAGCAACAGTTGGTATTGGTCACAACATCACGAGTCACCTAGTAAATAAACCAACGACCGACCAATCGACCAACTGACCGTTGGAGACAATCTATGTATCTAGTTTACTTGCTGTATAGTATATTACGGTGGCTAATGCTAATGTTAACCTGGTCATTTGTGCAACAGAAAACGAAAGCCTTGTGGTGCCTTGCAGTTTTGTGATGTTAATGCTGCATATGACTCGAATGCATTCGTATATTGCGATTGGGCTAGACAGTCGAACGGCATTAAAGAACCAGACAAACTTGTTGATCGAATGGGAAACTATTAAATCAGCACAGTACTGCGATGCCCAAAATCGCCGAAAAAGAGCTAAAAAGGCAAAAGAAATGATATTTAATGGCTAAAAGCTAAAGTCTCGTTCAGAACTCAAAAGAAGTTCGGTTGTCAGTCTCCTTGAGGCTCTTAATACCTTGATGACCTATTATGCGATAAGGCATTCCACGCTATTTAAACTCTTTTTGACCTCTACCTATTCTTTATTCTATCGAACTGCCGAATCTGTAACACCTCGAAGCATTGATCTGCGACCCCATAATGATCTTCTTGACATTCCAAACACATTTGCACAAATACTTCTTATTGATATAGGATAGGTTAGGTATATGGCAGCTATATCAGGTTATGAATCGATTTGAACCATACTTGGCACAGTTATTGTTGTGATACCAAAACACCACGTGCAAGATTTCAGTCAAATCGCACGAGTATTGCGCCCTCTAAAGGCCCAAGAAGTCAAGACCCCAGATCGGTTTATATGGCAGCTATATTAAAACATGGACCGATTTGGCCCATTTACAATCCCAACCGACCTACACTAATAGAAAGTATTTGTGGAAAATTTCAAGCGCCTAGCTTTACTCCTTCGAAAGTTAGCGTGCTTTCGACAGACAGAAGGACGGAAATGACTAGATCGACTTTAAATGTCATGACGATCAAGAATATAGACGCATATTTCGAGAATGACGAATACCCCAATCCTATGGTGGAGGGCATAACAAGTAAAAGCGTGCTAGGATCGACCGGCCCGAAACTTGGGAACCCACCACCATGGATTCTGCTAAAATTTTAGTTGAAGGGCATAATTTAATTCTATATACCAAACTTTTGTCACCAACCAGCAAAAATTAAAGCTTCTAGGAACCGAACAAGGATGATAGAGATACCCGTTTACATGGGAGCTATATCAGGTTATAGACTGATTTGGACCATATTTTGACTGCAGTAGATGGAAGTCAAACACCGCATGCCAAATTTCAGCCAAATCGGACTAAAATTGCGACTTGTAAGGACCCAAGAAGTTAAATCGGGAGATCGGTTTATATGGGAGCTATATCTGGTTATAGACCGATTTGAACCGTACTTTACACCGTTGTTGAAAGTCGCAACAGAACACCGCATGCAAAAGTTCAGCCAAATCGGATGAAAATTGTGGCTTCCAAGGGCTCAAGTAATAAAATCGGAAGATCGGTTTATATGGGAGCTATACCAGATTATAAACCGATTTGGACCATACTTGGCAAAGTTATTGGAAGTTTTACAGGAACACTGCATACAAAATTTCAGCCACATTCAAAAAATGTGGCTTCCAGGGGCTCAAGAAGTCAAATCGGGAGATTGGTTAATATGGGATAGCTCCCATATAAACCTGGCCAGGTTATAGACCAAATCGGATGAAAAATGTGGGTTCCAGGATCTCAAGAAGTCAAATTGGGGGATCGGTTTATATGGGATCAATATATAAATCTGAACCTATATGGCCCATTTGCAATCCCTAACGACCTACATTAATATTAAGTATCTGTGCAAAATTTGAAGCGGCTAGTTTTATGCGTTCGACCTCTATCGTGATTTCAACAGACGGAAGGACAGATATTGCTAGATCGAATCAGAGTGTCGAGAGGATCCAGAATATATATACTTTATGGGGTCCCAAATCAGTATTTCGAGGTGTTACAAACGGAATGACTAGATTTGTATACCCCCATCCTATGATGGTGGTTATAAAAACTAAAGAAGATCCTATTTGTAAGTCTATTCTGTGTCTTTAACCAAGGTACAGCATTGCCCTTTTCCAATGTTCGTTTCCTAACCTTCAACGACATTTTTACCTTTCCGTGAAAAGGTTTGTGTCTTTAATAACAAGGCGTAAAGTTTATGATATATGAAACTACCATTTAAGAAAAAAATCCTTAATATCAAGTAAAACATCCTTTACCAAAGTTTATGTTTCCTTAAAAAGTTGAAAAAATTATCATCTTTAAATTAGGTTCGTGATCTTATGCTCAAATTTTTAAACATGAGGACAATTTTTTTTCAGTTAGTGTACTCGTTTACCAATCGAGATTGTATTTTGTGGTTCTCTCATCCCCACCCTACTGGTAAGTACTAAGTGTTGTAAGATAATTGATTCGTTTTTGGTATCCAAACACCGTGCTCCATATCATTATCATTTATGCCCAACATCCACATTGTGAGGAATTTTTGAATTTTCCACACAAAACCAATTATAAGTCACAGTTCTTATTTGGAGTTTAAACACAACGGTTCGCTAGAAAAAATCGATACGGTTTAAAAATATTTGTGGACTCAAAAAATAAAATGCGGGCCTCTGTGCAATCCCTAGTTGCTCTGGTAATTTTGTGCAATGTGATAAGTGCCATACCTCCAGCCATGGGACAGGATGTTCAACAGAGTTTTGAATTTATGGCCGTTGAAGCGGATCGTGATAAAAGAGCCTTAGATTTGGGATTTTTGGTGCGTAATTTATTGATGAAAAGTGCCTATGCCAGCAATACAAAGGCAGCAATAGCAGGGAATGTGATTAATGCAAAAATAACAAAAACCACGCGTCGACCCACTACCACAACCCGACGTCCTACGACGACAACCTTGGCACCGATTTTCAACAAAAAATCATTTTGGTTTCCCTTTACTTTATCCTCGTCGGGATTTCCTCCCCCAGTGAATAAAGTAAACGCTGCACCACCACTACCAGCTCGCCCTGGTCCAGGCCCAGGACCGGGAGGTGCCAGAGGCGGAGGAGGAGGTGGACTGTTTTTGGATTATGATTATATTGATCAATTGCGACCGGTTCAGCAGCCTACCAGACGGCGAAGGCCAACCACTACCACAGCAGCACCCATTACCACCACCACTAGAACTACCACAGCAGCACCACCTCCGCCTAGGCGACCACAAGCTGGACGCAGACCATTGCCGAAAAGACCCAGTTTTCCGAATTACGATTACTATGATGACGATTATGATTATGGACAAGTGGGGCAAAAAGCTGCTACAACAACCCGACCACCACCTCCACCACCGCCAGCACCTACTGCCCGTGGACGAGCACGCAAACCTCAAGCGCAGAATAGTCTTAGTGTTCAACTTGGTGTTGGTGTTACGCCAAATCGCCCTGCTCGCCTAAGGAATCGCCCCTTATATCAGTATGCCCAGAATACCGGTAAAGTAGCACAACTTGTGACAAACTGCCGAAATATTGGATTTTCTCCTTCACTTTGTAGATTTCTCTATCAATAATGGTGGGCTCGATGATGCAACACCCGAAGACAACAACAACAATGCAAATCCCAATAACAACGATCCATCAAACACCGCCAATGACGACGAAGACAACAATCCCCCCCAAGATAACCCACAAGCCGATGATAATGGCGATTATGTTGACAATGCCATGGCCAATGTCAGTGTGGACAACGATGATGTATCGGCTCTTGATCCTAACAACAACTCAGAGGATGATTATAATGATTCTAGTGATATTTCTAATCCTAATGCAAATGGTAATGGTTCCAATGGTAATGACAATAACAAAGCTAATGATGCAGACAGCGGCAATAGTGAAACGTCAGATGATCAGGCACCCCCACCCTCCCTTGACTATGATAGTGATAATGCAACGCCTCCCTTCAATAATGCTGCGATTGATGCCCCAACGCCTTCTTCCCAGGGTGGCTTCAACTCACCGTTCTTTGATCCCCGAAGCTTCAATGGTCTTAGATTTAGAAATGGTCGTGGTCCTGCATTGGATCCCTCTTCACCACAATTGGGACAATCTTTTGGTCTACCTGCGAACTATCAAAATTTCCCATACTCCGGTTTCAATGACTATGGCTCACCCTATCAACAACCTTCCTCTCCGGTGGGCTATTCCGTGCGCTATTATTGATGAAACCTGAACATGATCACAAGTTTCGATACCGCCATATATGTCTCCTGAAATTCAACAATTCATTTTTGTATATAAATACATTGCAGCATATTTACATACATTCATACGTACATAAATACATACATATATAATTTAGATGTAAGAAAAAAAAAACTTATAAATAACAAAACATACACACATCTTTTAAAATAAACCTTTCTTAAAAACACAACTAATTCTTTATAACTATAAAAAGAAATAAAAGTAGGAATATTAACTTAATGTTGCTTGCTTGGGTCTATGTATTGTAGTTCAAGTGTAAAATTGTCGAGGCAAATTTATCAAAAATCGAAATTTTTATTCCAAACTTAAAATGCTTGTAGTCCCTTAAATTTTTGGACCTGAAAAAATTGAAATCAACAAAAATAGATAAAATCAAAAAGCTTAAGAAATAATAAGTTCTAAGTTCGGCCGGGCCGAATCTTGGAAACCCACCACCATGGATTCTGCTAAAATATGGGGGTACTTGGCACAGTTGTTGCAAGTCGTAAAAAAACACTACATTCTCAATTTCAGCCCCAATCCTATGGTGGTTGGTATAAAAATACACCATTATTACACCAGTAAGAAAAGGCAAAAGTCGGGCGGTGCCGATTATATAGGCCATGTTTTAGGAAGATCCTCTTTGCTCTGGAACTATCGAAAGCATTCGGCGATGTCAGCTATGTAAAACTTTTGGAGGACATCGCCAACACCTACCTCCAGGCCTGAAACGCTGGGCCACGAATTATGTGTGTGTTTGATAAGAAGTGAAAGTCTCCGGCATTGTTTAATCTCAAACTATCCACCATTCCACCCCCTCCAGGCTAAAAATACTTTAAGTGAGTCTGCTTACAAAATAGACTACCACTCTCACCTAACCATATACAGATATCCACTTCAGTGGCCAGTTTTTAAGATCGCAAACCCAAAAACACCCATTAAATGGGACACATTTTCCAACCATAGCCATATGGAGCACTATTGGAGACCACCGTGGCCCAAAGCTTAACAAAGAGGGCGTGAAAAAATAGAGTGAATGTAAACACAGAATTGACATGTTAATACCGTCAAACTGACCGGCTGCTTTCAGCTGTTCGCGTGAGATCATCTTTTTAAATCCGCCTTGGGTATTTGCGAGTAGAGAACGAATATGATAACCTCTTTCGGGATTGGGGTATACTAATCTAGTCATTCCGTTTGTAACGCCTCAAAATATTGATCTAGGACCCCATATAGTATATATATTCTTGATCGTCTCGACATTCTGAGTCAAACTAGCCATGTCCGTCCTTCCGTCGAAATCACGAAAGCGGTCGAACGCGTAAAGCTAGCCGCTTGAAAATTTGCGCTTATACTTAATATCGATGTAGGTCGTTGGGGATTGGAAATGGGCCATATCGGTTCAGATTTGGATAGCTTCCATTTAAACCGATCTCCCGATTTGATTTCTTGAGCCCCTGGAAGCCACAATTTTTTCGGATTTAGCTGAAATTTTACATGTAGTGTTCTGTTATGACTTCCAACGACTGCATCTATTAAGGTCTAAATCGGTCTATAACCTAATATAGCTCCCATATAAACCGATCTCCCGATTTGACTTCTTCAGCAAATGGAAGCCTCATTTTTTTCTATTTGGCTGAAATTTTGCATGTGGTGTTATATTATGACTTCTAATGGCTATGTTGAGTACGGTCCAATTGGCCAAGAACCTGACATAGCTCCCATATAAACCGATCTCCCGATTTGACTTCTTGAGCCCATGAAAGCCTCATTTTTTCGATTTGGCTGAAATTTTGCATGTGGTGTTATATTATGACTTTTAATGGCTGTGTTCGGTATATAACCTGAAATAGCTCCCATATAAACCGATCTCCCGATCTCGGATGACAATTTTCATCCGATTTGGCTGAAATTTTGCACATAGTGCTATGTTATGACTTCCAATGGCTGAACCTGATATAGTTGACATATTTGACTCCCGATTTGACTTCTTAAGCCCCTGGAAGCCTCATTTTTTTGTTCGATTTGGCTGAAATTTTGCATGTGGTGTTCTGTTAAGACTTACAACAACTATGTTAGGTACGGTCCGAATCGGTCTATAACCTGATATAGCTCCCATATAAACCGATCTCCCGATTTAAGTTATTTTGCGCCTGGAAGCCTTAATTTTCATGTGCAAAAAACAACTGTGCCAAGTACGGTCCAAATCGATCTATCACCTGATCTATCCATTATATAAACCTAGAGGCACGCCGTTTGAACTCGGAATAAAAACTTCAATCGGATTGAGCTCATTATAAAAAATAAAAAAAAAAATAATTATGTTATGGAAAACCAGTTTCGAAAAAATACTTTATTTCAGTAAAAAATTACAAATGTATAAGTATATCGCCTTAAAAAATACATAAACAATATGTACAGTCAAAAAAAAAATTAGTATGTTATAAAATTATTCTCAAGTCTTACATGCTGTTCCTTGGCAGTGGGGAAAGGATGCATTCACAAACATTTCTGTTGCAAAAAATCATAGGCATACTCAAATACCAACAGCATGATGGCACCACCTGGGCCCAAACGCATTACCTTGGGCACTAAACCTTTATAGAGTGCCCGGAAACCTTCCTCGCGATACACCAAAGCCATAGAACCAAATGTTGATTTATATTTTATAACTCCAGGTTGAGGTTGTGGTCCCTGTATGCGAGACTTCGCTACATCGAAGGGTATATTTACAAAGCAGGCCAACGTGCCGGAAGTAAAACCAATGACAACCTTGCGTATAAATTCCTTGGTATGATCTTCAAAGGCGGGCACAATATTTTTCACACTGTGATAGAATCCAAAATAGACCATATTAAAGACACCATTACGGCCCATTGTGGCCGTAACACCCTTGTTGAGGCCACGGAACCCGAAACCATCCTTCTGAATGATCTGTTTGGTGACAGTCCAAGTGCTTTGGGCTTCCTTCATTTTAGTCTTGTCTGCTTGTTGGGCAACCTTTACAACTTCAAAAGGATTCACTGCAATGGCCTCAAGAAGACCGGCCGTTAAACCAGCCAATGAGAAGGTCTTTGAGTATACAGAAAATTGAGGAAGGGAAAAGGAGGAAAAATCCAAAAAAATGTGTTATAAATAAGCCTTTTAAAATCATCGCAACCTTGTTAAAGAGATGATAAATTGAAAAGAGCGTTTTTAAAAATATTTGAGAATTTTAACATTTTTTTATTTATTTTTTGGCCCAATTTCGTAATTTTTAGCCGGCCTATTATAAAATTACAGTGGAACTAACTTTTATGTTAGACATTTTTTTGAATTTGTGTTTTATTTTTATTTTTTTTTTTTCAATTTTTGCAATTTTTTTTAACTTTTGTAATTTTTTTTTAATTTTTGTATTTTTTTAAAATTTTTAATTTTTTCAATTTTTGTTTTTTTTTTAATTTTTTTGTAATGTTTTTTTTTTTAATTTTTGTAATTTTTTAAAATTTGTTTTCAATTATTTTATATATTTGTTAAATATTTTAATATTAATATATTAAATATTTTAAACCAAAATCAGAAAGAGAAACAAAGGAAAACTCAGAATTTAAATATTATATTATATTATAAAATTTTTTAATTTTTTTTTGGTTTTTTACTTTTTTAATTCTTGTAGATTATTTTTTTTTTAGTTTTTGCGATTTTGCATTTTTTTAATTCATTTATTTCTTTCAATTTGATTTCATTAAAATTATTTTTTTTCTTTACTCACCAATGGAGTCGGTGCTGGGGCTCCAAAAAGAAATAAAGGCTTGGTTTGTTCAAAACATACAAATTTGATGGCCCTCTTTGGAGTTTCTGCTATAACTGGTGGCAGAATACCCTTCCAAAAGGAATAGATTCCCTCGTGACGATACATCTTGCCAAAACAATCGAAAACACCTTTGTATTGATGCTGTTCGAAAAAAGAAAAACAAAAGCAAACAAAAAAAATAATTAAATAATTATTACAGCCAAACAATATCGTACAAATAGTTGGCAATTGCCAAGCAAACAACCGTACAAAAAAAAAAAAACTGGAACAAAAATGTGTGACATTATTAATTTCTTGTTTTATTTGAGGTAATTACTAAGTCTGTGTCGGCAGCAGCAGCCGCAGCCGCTATAACAGGAAATCCCAAACGGTGTATATAATTTGCGAGATGCCAATTTGTGGAAGGGTATTTAGCACTGAAATATTGCGCAAAAGTGCTTAACGAGGTGCACACATTGAATAGAAATGGTAACAAGTTTAACTAGATTATAGTGAAGTTTACGGTAGAAATAGCAAAAAAAAAACACAACTCGTACCTGGGGCATAATTTGACTTCCGTTACCCCACAGGGGTAATGAAATATTGCAGAATATGGACAATGTAGTACTAGGTTTAGGTTGAATGGGTAATCCACCCCGTAAGGTGAGTTCACTCGGAGGCCAGTGCGATCCGTTGCGACACCTAGGTGAAACAAGTAAAAGCGTGCTAAGTTCGACCGGACCGAATCTTATGTACCCTCCCCCATGGACCGCAATTGTTAAGTTTTTTGCCCGATATCTCTTTATAGGAGAACAAATGATAATGGATAAGGATTGCCATGCTATTGGAACTACAACTAGTTATAAACCGAACGGGGTCATAATTGGTATCGCTGTTGGAGACCAACGTGAAAGTTATTGTGCGAAATTTCAGGACAATCGGATAAGAATTGCGCCATCTAAAGCATCAAGAAGTATAAGAAAGATCGGTTTATATGGGAGCTATATCAGGTTATGAACCGATTTAGACCCTACTTGGCACAATTTTTGGCACATAACAAAACACTTTGAGCAATATTTAATCTAAATCGAGCAATAATTGCGCCCTCTAGCGGCTCAAGAAACCAAGGTCCGGCATCAGTTTACATGGGAGCTAAATCAGGTTATAAACCGATTTTGACCATACTTATCATAGTCTTTGGAAGTTAAAAGAAAACACTTCATGCAAAGCTTCAGCCAAATCGGTTGACGATTGCGCCCTCTAGCGGCTCAAGAAGTCAAGATCCCAGATTGGATTTTAATCTCTATGCTAAGGGGCCAAATCCAAACGGCGTGCCACAGTGCAACTCCTCTTTGGAGGAAATTTTTTACATGGCTGTCATACCATCTTCCAATGGCATTATGCCTCACAAATGTCGCCAGCATTAGGATAGGATAACCACCGCTGAAATTTTTCTCTAATGTTCTCACCAGAATTCGAACCCAGGCGTTCAGCATCATAGGCGGTCATGCTAACCTCTGCGCTACGTTGGTCTCCGATCAGGACCAAATATCGCCGGAATGGGGTCAAGACCCGTCCATGCCTCGTTTTAGGTGCTGAGCCGCAATAAACCTCAAATATAGATCGATTGGACAGAAATTTGTTACACGAAGGTCTTTTATGACCTAAAAAGATATAGACCGCATATAAGTGATCCTCGTATTAAAAATTTCAATTTTTGTTTCTTCTAGTCCGAAGAATTTTAACATTTAACAGACCTTGTATATCTTCAAATATGTGGTAAGGGTCCACTTATTTCCTGACCAGCCGTATATATCTAATTGGGCTGTAATTAGGTATTGTTTGGGAAACTCTGTCCCTTACAGTTGCGTTTTGTCGCAGCAATATTTCAAATATGAATTCGTTCAATGTCTGCCATATAAGTGTTCTATTTATTTCTTTAATGAAAATTATAATAAATAAATTTTAAAAATGTTATTGCGTTTTTGTTTTCTCAAGGTATACATATATAAGCATATACATAGCATCAAATGTCCGATGCAAAGGCCCAGGCCATTATATTACGACTATATATATTTATCCATGGTGGCCAGGCTTCTCTCCAGGAGCACATTGTTCATTTATTACCATATTTTCCCACCTAGTCAGGAAATCTGTTAGGAATCAGGAAGTATATACTGGGGTATACACTCGATCAATTGTAGCATGTGTTCTCTTGTGAGTAGTGTGTCATATCTATGCCGTCAAAGGCGGCTTTGTAGTCAACAAAAAGATGGTAGGTGTTGATTTGTCTTTTTCGGGGCCTTTCCACGATTTGGCGCAGGGTGATTATCTAGTCTATGGTAGATTTACCAGGTCTAAAGTCACGCTGATAGGGTCCAATTATTTCGTTGACTTTAGACTTTAATCTTTCACACAGTACGCTCGATAGTATCTTGTATGCGATGGGGAGGAGACATTTGTATTTCTCTGTAGTTAGCACATTCCTCCTTGCCTCCTTTCTTGTGTACGAGCCATAGCATGCTGAGGTTCCAACCATCGGGTATACGTTCTTCTAGTCAGATCGCGTAGACGAACTGATGTATACGCCTTATCAGCGTATCACTTTCGGTCTTAAATAGTTCAGCGGGCGACCCATCGGCTCCTGCTGCCTTGTTGTTCGTCAGTCGGATCACTGCTGCTTGGACCTCATTCTGATTAGGAGGATAACATTATACACCATTATCAAGGATTGGTTCTGCGGTATACTCTTCGCCACCATTGTCAGACACTAGCAACTGGGAAAAATGTTAATTCCATATGCCAAACACATTATCAGTATCAATTAACAGATTTACTTCTTTATCTCTGTAGGAGGATGTGACTACACCAAAGCCGTCGGTTTGATGTTTGATTCCTTGGTAAAGTTTGCGGACTTCATTCTCAATTTGCTCACAACCATGTCTTTCCATTTCCTTTTTCTTTCTGCAGAATAGACGTTTCTCTCTCCCCGCTTCTCCCGATACCTCTCCTTCATTTGCCGCGTTGCTACTGATTGCAGGGTTGCTCTGTATGCCGCATTCTTGTCTTCAGTAGCACCTCTTGGACGTGCTATGGGTTCCTTGGGGGAGGCTTCCGGCAATACGGATTTCGCGGCCTTTTCCATAGAGTGGGCAATGGATTGTCACTGCGCCGTTATATCATTGGGACAAGGAGTGCTTTCATCAAACAGTTGGGTCAGTCGAGTGGATTATGCCATTGGCATCCGTTGTGTTTGCAGTTTTTCTATGTCCAGCTTCCGTGTAGTATCAGATCGTACTTTTATCGCCATACTGAAACGGGTACGAACCTTTGCTGCAAAAAAGTAATGAATCTATATTCGTTCCAGTGATCGATCTAACAAGATAGATGAATGACAACCATCTATCACAACGTGATCAATTTGGTTGCTTACTTCTTGAACAGGGGACAACCATGAGGCTTTGTTGTGATGAAATTTTGAATAAGTCTCTTTTTTGGTTCTGGACGAACGCTATTGATTTTGTAAAAAATGGGATCAGATTTACACATAGCTCCCATATATAACTTGCATCCAATATGGCCATTATTGGCTGTAGTAGCCACAATTTTGGCCCGATTTTTACAAAATTTTGCATGAGATGTTTTATTTGACGTCCCAAAACGAGTGCAAAATTTATTAAAAATCGGTTAAGATTCAGATATATCTCCCATATATGTATTTTATCCGATATAGACTTTGAAGGCCGAAGCCACTATAATTTTGGTCCGATCTTAACAAAATTTTACATTAATAATACGTGTGCAAAATTTCATAAAAATCAGTTCAAATTTAGATATAGCTCCCATATATATTTTTCATCCGATATGGCCTTTATATGCTGTAGAGCGCACAACAAGCCGATTACTGGCTTAGGTGTATGTCCATAGTGGCATGGAGCGGATTAATATCTGCACACTCTTTTCAACCTAACCTAACCTAACCTATAGGCTGTAGAAGTAACAGTTTTGGACAGATCTTTACAAATTTAAGCGTGGATCTTTACAAATTTACGTCCTAGTACGTGTGCAAAATTTCATAAAAATCGGTTCAGATTTAGATATAGTTACCATATTTATCTCTCATCCGATATGGCCTTTTAAGGATATAGTAGCCACAGTATTTATCCGATCTTTACAAAATTTAGCACTAGATATTTTATTTTATGTCCCAATGCCTGTGCAAAATTTCATCAAAGTCGGTCCAGATAAATATATAACTCCGATAGAGACTGCCATATTCAACATAGGTTTATGTATTAAAAGTAGACGTGTTGAAGGATATTATATAGTCGGCTCCTTCCGACTTTTGCTTTCCTCACGGGTTTTATATTGACATCTTTTACTGCCAACTATCATGTTTTTTGTCGCGGCGAAATCTATTAGCCTCAACCCACCGTCGGACGTTATCTGGCGCTGGTTAAATTTTCCTACTGTTGGACCAAAGATATTTTTCTTCCCTATCTTTGCATTAAAATCTTTCAGAACCATTTTAATATCATGGGCGGGATAGCGGTCATATTCTCACAGCCAAGTTCAAGTTTCGTGTCATGACAGCTATAGCATAGTTCGTAACTGTTTTATGTTGTTATGACGCCATTCCCGTTCCAATAATATCTGCATTGTACTTCTCCACCATCCCGCAGAGATTAGCTTGTACGCCTAAGACGCTGAACGCTTGGGTTTGAATCCTGGCGAGACCATCAGAAAAACATTTTCAGCGTTGGTTTCCACTCCCAAAGCTGGCAATGTTTGTGAGGTACCATTCCATGTAAAAACTTCTTTCGAAAGAGGTGTCGCACTGCGGCAAGCTCTTCGGGCTCGGCTATAAAAAGGAGGTCCGTTATCACTGAGCTTAAACTTGAATCGGACTGCACTCATTGATATGTGAGAAGTTTGCCCCTGTTCCTTAATAGAATGTTCATGGGCAAAATTTTCTATTTTTATGCCCTCCACCATAGGATGGGGGTATACTAATTTCGTCATTCCGTTTGTAGCGCCTCGAAATATTCCTCTAGGAACCCATATAGTATTTATATTCTTGATCGTCCCGACATTCTGAGTCGAACTAGCCATGTCCCTCCGTGTTTCAAAATCACGACAGCGGTCGACCGCGTAAAGATAGCTGCTTGAAATTTTGCAGAGATATTTATTATTGATGTAGGTCATTGCAAATAGGCCATATCGGTTCAGATTTAGATATAGCTCCCATATAAACCGATCTCCATATTTCACTTCTTGAGGCCCTGGAAGCCTCAAAGTTTGTCCGATATAGCTGAAATTTTACACGTAGAGCTCTGTTATGTCTTCCAATAACTGTGCAAAGTACGGTCTAAATCGATCAGGAACCTGATATAGTTTCCATATAAAACGATCTCCCGATTTGATTCCGTGAGCCCCTGGAAACCTCAATTTTCATACGATTTCGCTGAAATTTTGCACTTAGTGCTCGGCGATGACTTCCAACAACTGAACCATGTACGGACCGAATCGTTTCATAACCTGATATAGCTCCCTTATAAACCGATCTACAGATTTCACTTCTTGAGCCCCTGGAAACCTCAATTTTCATCCGATTTCGCTGAAATTTTGCGCATAGTGTTTGTCATGACTTCCAACAACTGCGTCAAGTACGGTTCGAGTCGGTTTATAACCTGATATAGCTCCCATATAAACCGATCTCCCGATTTGACTTCTTGAGCCCCTGGAAGCTGCAAATTTTTGTCCAATTTGGCTGATATTTTGCACACATTGACCTGTGTTATTTCTTCCAACAACTGCGCCAAGTACGGTTCGAATAGATATATAACCTGATATAGCTCCCATATAAACCGATCTCCCGATTTGATTCCTTGAGCCCCTGGAAACCTCAATTTTCATACGATTTGATTGAAATTTTGTCCATAGTATTCTGTTACGATTTGCAACAACTGCGCCATGAACGGTCCGAATCGGTACATAACCTGATGTAACTCCCATATGAACCGATCTCCCGATTTGAATTCTTGAGCCCCTGAAAGCCACAATTTTCCTATGATATGGCCGAAATTTTGCACACAGTGTTCTGTTATGATTGCCAACAACTACGCCAGGTAGGGTTCGAATCGGTCTATAACCTGATATAGCTCCCATATAAACCAATCTCCCGGTCCAAATAATATAATATAAACAATATAACCGATCGCCTGATTTGACTTCTTGAGCCCTTAAAAGCCGCGATTTTTATCCGGTTTAGCAGAAATTTTATGTAATGACTCTCAATAATTGTGCCAAGTACGGTTTAAATCGGTCTATAACCAGATATAGCTCACATATTTTGGCAGAATCCATGGGGGTGGGTTCCCAAGCTTCGGCACGGCCGAACTTAGCACGCTTTTACTTACTACTATTCATTTGTTTCTCAGAGTAATCCTTATAATTTTCCGGGATCGGGTTACTGGCCCAACCAACCGCATAGGTTATGTGCGATCGCACATGTATCCCTCGATGTCGAGATGCCGCTTGCTCTAAGATCCGACGCTCGCCTCCAGCCGCCCCAACCTGGGAACAGACACTGAAGTGGGCCAATGGTTATTTGAAGCCGCCAATAACTCGACTTGTCCTTTCGAGTATCATTGCCACTCAGTATTTAAGTAAGTGGTTAGTTTTATAACAAAATTATTTTTGCTTGTCCATAGGATGATTATAAAATGGAATCGTTATCAAAAAAGTTATCTTAGCTACTTATGAGACTTATATGAAATACCAAATACGCATTTTTCAAAAGTAAACCATCGTGCAAACATAATACGAGTAAATACAGGTCGTTACAGTCTCTGGAGGCAATAAGAAAATGTAAAATTAACATTTATTTTTGCAGGAAAATATAACACATAAATTCAAAAGAAAATAGGTAGTTTACATTTAAATGAGATACGAATTACTTTACAGCAATGACTCAATTTCCTCCTAAAAGAGCTGGAAAACTTTAAAACCTTTAAAATAAAGCGTTGAGACAACTTAAATAAAAACTTCTTAATTCGGAACCTATTTTTGCACTTATTATACCCTCCACCATAGATATAATAAGTTCAAAACCTGGTGTAGCTCCCATATAAACCGATCACGGATCTTGAATTATTAAGCCTCCAAAGGGGGCAGATATTATGATTGGGCTGAAATGTTGCATGAAGTGTTTTGTTATGACTTCCAACAACTGTGCCAAGCATGGTCTTAATCGGTTCATAATCTGACATAGTTCCCATATAACCTGATCTCCCGATTATACTACTTGAGCCTCTGGTGGGAGCAATTATTACCCGATTTGGCTGAAATTTTGCACAATGACTTCCACTTTGGTTTTAAATAGCCAAGCCAAGTATGGCCCCAATCGGTTCATAACTTGGTATAGCTCCAATAGCACAGCAATTTTTACCCATTACCCTTTCTTTGCCTATAAAGAGATATCGGGCAAAGAACTTAACAATAGCGATCTAGCACGCTTTTACTTTGTTTCTTATCAATTTCTCTGTTTATTTTATCGTCATGTTAATCGAAGCCAAAGTGTATAAATGACCACATGTCTGAGATTATGAAAAAAAAAATTTAATTACTCGTTATGTATGTAAACTTGTGACTCTTGTTTGCATTCAAACATTTGACACACTTCCACAACACAACATGTATGAAACTAAAAAGTTGTATTTAGACGCATTGGATTGTTGTTCGATTAGCGTAGTGACTGGACTAGAAAAAATCGTGCAGTCAATGTTCTAAACATTCAGGGTGTTGAAGACAACTTCTCTCGTTAGGCCTTATAAAAGCAATGAAAAGGCTGAGAGCAAAAATCGGTTTAATGCACTCGTCAGAAGCTTCTATTCAGAACCCATTGTTTTCGTTCGCTGCCATTTGTAAAGCCTGTAGAGCTCAAATTATGGATACTTCATAAATCTTTTCCCTGTTATAAGGCTCTGTACTAGAACACCTCACAAAATCCGCTGCTCAATGGGCTATAAACTCTCT